>NW_007253820.1:721445-746111 GCF_000164805.1 Carlito syrichta | reverse complement strand
CTGCACTCCAGTCTGGGCGACAGAGTGAGACTCCAACTCGGAAAAAAAAAAAAGAGTAGCTGGGAGGGACGGTTTATAGCTGGGTGGGACTCAGATCTGCGGGGCTGTGCACCCAGGTCCTCCTGCCACCCCAGCTCCTTCAAGTGACAACAAAAAATAACTAAAATGTGACATATTTTTATCAGGCGCCAACTCTGTGCCAATATTGTTCTGGGTGTCGGAGGAGATATAGGAGCAGACACAGGCAATAACTCCTTGCCTTCATGGGACTTACACATTTGAGCCTCGCGTCCAGTGTGGGTAGCAACAGAGGATGGCGGGGGATCTGGAGAAGCATAAATGGAATGGAATGTTCCTTCAGTTCGTGGTAAACTGCTTAAACTTTTACTATGAAATTCCACTTGAATTTGGCCAAGACAGAGAGGTCAAGACAGTGGCAAGTGTCATGGGTTCAGGGGCAGGGGCAATCACTCTGGGCTGAGATGGTCAGGAAGGGTGTCCTAACGAGAAGCAATTTAGCTGAATTGTAGGGGCAGGAAACCTTCCATGAAATAACAGGGATCCCTAGTACAATAATCCCAAAATAATCATCCTTTTTTTTTGAGTTGGAGTCTCACTCTGTCGCCCAGACTGGAGTGCAGCGGTCACACCCAGCCACTGCAGCCTCGACCTGCTGGGCTCCGGCGATCCTTCCGCCTCAGCCTTCTGAGTAGCCAGAATTACAGGCATGCGCTACCACACCTGGCTGATTTTTTGATTTATTGTAGAAGTGAGGTCTCGCCAAGTTGCCCAGGCGGGTCTCAAACCTGCGGGCTCAGGCAATCCACTCACCTCAGCCTCCCAAAGCACGGGATTACAGGCTAAGCCACTGAGCCCAGCTAAAAATAATCATCCTTAATGAAAGCTTCCAGAGGGCTTAAAGGCCCCGTGGAGTGGGAAGAGTGGCTAACCCAGAGCCTGGGTCCTGGCCACCCCTATTCACAGCTGGCTGTCTTTGGCAGGTCACCTCACCACTCTCAGCTTTGGGTTTCTTGTCTGAAAAATGGCCAAATACTCTGGTTTTGCAGGGCCACTGTGTGAAATGTAAATGAGACTGATGTGGGAGCTCTGTAATGGGACAGAAATTAAAGATAAACACATACATGGCTGGGCTCGGTGGCTCAGCCTGTAATCCCAGCACTTTGGGAGGCTGAGGCAAGTGGATTGCCTGAGTCCGCAGATACAGGACCAGCCCAGGCAACCTGTCGAGACCACATCTCTACAATAAACCCAAAAACTAGCCAGGCGTGGTAACGCACGCCACATGTAGTTCTGGCTATTTGGAAGGTTGAGGCGGAAGGATCGCCGGAGCCCAGTGGGTCGATGCTGGGGCGGCAGTGAGTGTGCCACTGCACTCCAGCCTGGGCGATGGAGTGAGACTCCAACAAAAAAAAAAAACACAAAAAAAACACGCATACAATAATTGACACATTTATATAGTATTTATTATATAAGGCACTATTCTAAAAGCTTCTTTTAGAGGAAGGTAATATTATAAGCCACATTTTACAGATGAGAAAACTGGACAGCCTAAGTGACTTGCATCCAAGACCACACAGATGATAAGTAGAGCCAGGATTCAAACCCAGGCAGTCATATTTTGCATTCCATTTCTTAGCTACTATGCAATACTGCCACAGTAGTATATAACTAAGTACTCATTAATATCTAAAAGATAAGCGGTTGAGGTTAGAAAAAACTTGACTTTAGGGGTAGTTTTGTTTTGTTTTTTTTAGAGGCAGGGTCTGGCTGTTGCCCAGGCTGGAGTGCAGTGGCATGATCAGAGTTCACTGTAACCTCGAATTCCTGGGCTCAAGGGATCCTCTTGTCTTGGCTTCCTGAATAGTTAGGACTCCACACTATGTCACCTTACCCAGCTAATTTTTAAATTTTTTTGTAGAGACAGAGTCTCGATATACTGCCCAGGTTGGTCTTGAACTCCTGGATGCAAGCCATTCTTCCACCTTGGCCTCCTGAAGTGCTGGGATTACAGGCATGAGCCAACACACCTGGCCTAGGGGCAGTTTTAAGGCAAGAATGAAGGCTTATCTTTTTTGTGTACTGATGGAAGCCTAGAGGTTGCAGCTGGGGCAGTCAGCCCCAGGGATTGCTCCCTCCCCAGTTGGGGTCAAAATGTCCAGTCCCCAAATGCTTCTCTCTGAGTGACATACAAATGAATGGTCTTTCAGATCTTGGAGCCAGAAGCACCCAAAAGAGATGAACTGGACCACCAACGTACTTGGGGAAGCTGAGGTCTGAAAGAGAGGAAAGCACTGGCCCAGGTCACCCAGCTGATTAGTGGCAGATCTGAGCAGGGGACCTGCTCTTGCCCCCACAGGGTCATGAGGGCTCCAAAATCCTTTAAATGAAATGACCACGTGGTCTAATCAGAGTCTGACAGAGAATGCTCCATCTAGCTCTGGGCTTTCCAGGGCTCTACTGACTTGGAAAACAACATTCTAACCCAGGACATGCCACCTCCACTTTGCTGCCTTTGATGACTTTCATTCTGCTTGATTTAAATAGGCACTGCTGAGAATTCTGCCTCTCCAAAACAATGTCTAAGATGATAACACATACACACAAAGGCTCCTAAGTCTTGAACAAATCAGAGCTGAATGAATGTACTGGGCTAGAGAGCTGGGCAGCAACTATGGAGTGACCCTGAGCATGGCCTGACTTCTTGGAATATTCACATGTGTGTCTGTAAAGGTGGCAACAATAACATCTGCCCTGCAGGGCAATCAGGGAACACATAATCGGACTATGCACAGCAGAGTGCCAGCCATGTGACAGATACATAGTTAATGCCCTATCACCTCCATTCAGAGGGCTACTCTTAATCCTGGCCTGGGGGAATAGACCATCTGCTAAGCATGCATACTTCCATCTGGGGCATGTCACTTACCCTCTGTACACCTCAATTTCCTTGTTAGTAAAATAGGTTGCTGAGAAGATTAATTAACATCAAGAGTCTAGATTCCTAAAAGAAGCATTTGAGGGGGTTTTAAGGGGTGGGTGATATTTGAATCGGAGAGAGAGGAATTAGTAAGCAAGGGTAAGAGCAAGAGCTAAGGCAAGAAGATGAAATAAATCTGAGAGAAAAATGTGAAGACTATGGCCTGTGGAGGCCACCAAAGAGAGAGACGGAGAAAGACTGGTTTCCTGGAGAAGACTGGCCCCCAAGAGGTGTACAACATGGCCTCCACCCATATCCTCCTCACGCTGACAAGACTCTCACATCTGCCACAGATGTGTTATCAGCTTTGAGACATCCCTAGTAGCTACTATTCTAGTCTGTCACTCATTCCTTGCCCCGGGTGCTGGGGGCACACAGACTCAACACTGGCCAAAAGCATGGGACTCCGGTTCTACCACTTCCTCCCTGTATAATCTGGAGAGGTTACACAACCTCTTTCTAAGTCTCAGTTTCCTCAATTTTAAAATTGAGATATTAATAGTTCCATCACATACTGTTGTTTTAAGGATTTAAATAAATTAATCTATATGACACATTTATAAGTGCCTTAAAAAGGGTATTATTATTTTCAATCATGTTAGCTATTATTATAGGCATTATTTTCAATTATTAATCTAATGATTATGACATCCTACATGCTTGCAAAAATTTCAGCTTTTTTCCTTTGGGATTATTTCCTTCTAATGCATTCTTTAAAGTAGAATTACCAAATCAAACTACCAATGACAACATTGACTGATTTGTTCACTTAACAAATATTTCAGTCGGGCTTGGTGGCTCAGCCTGTAATCCCAGCACTTTGGGAGGCTGAGGCGAGTGGACTGCCTGAGCCCGTGAGTTTGAGACCAGCCCGGGGCAACTTGGTGAGACCTCAACTCTACAATAAAATAAAAAATAGCCGGGTGTGGTTGCACGCGTCTGTAATTCCAGCTACTCGGAAGGCTGAGGCGGAAGGATCCCTGGAGCTCAGAAGGTCGATGCTGGGGTAGCCATGAGTGTGTGTCCACTGCACCCCAGCCTGGGCAAAGGACTGAATCTCCAACTAAAAAAAAAAAAATGTGCTGACCTGAATCCAGTGCCTATGCTAGACTGACACTGGGAATAGAAGCGAGTCAGACATGGCCCTTGCCTTGCTTTCACTGGTCAAGCTGCTGCTATAAGCAGCCATGTCTTGGGGTACCTGACTCTTCCACTAGTTTATGTTATTTATGTAAATCTAGTAGGGTAGTTTTAAAATCGGCCAAACCCTTTCCCCAAATTACAGCTAATGCAGCACCACAGCTAACAGATCTGAGTGGGGCTGCTCTGACTGAAATGGAGGACAGGGACCCTGGCCTCCACCTGCTGCTCCTAGAGGTAGCACAGAAACCTAGGCTTAAGCCCTACAAACACAATCCTGGGCAGTCTCTCCAAGGGAATGCCTTTAGAAAGATAGAGACCTGTGTGAGTCTTAGGTCTTTGGCTCTCACTGCAACCTCTCTGATTAGACTCTATCTCCTAAAGCAGAGTTTTCTTTTTTAAATATTATTTATTTATTGAGTCAAGGTCTTACTCTCGCCCAGACTGGTGTGCAGTGGCATGATCACAGCTCACCGCAGCCTCAACCTTCTGGGTTCAGATGCTCCTTCTGCCTCAGCCTAGCCTCCCCAAAGTGTTGTGACTCTATAAAAATATATATATATTTTGTAGAAACATCTCACTGTGATGCCCAGGCTGGTCTCTAACTCCTAGGCTCAAGCAATCCTCCCACCTCAGTCTCCCAAAGTGTTGTGATTATAGGCATGAGCCACTGCACCCAGTCTCTAAACTAGTCTGATCATAAGACTCTCCTGGGGTGCTTGGAAACACAAAGATTCCCCAGGTCTCGCCTTAGTCCTTAGTCCTAATAAATCATACTTTTTTTTTTGAGTTGGAGTTTCACTCTGTCGCCCAGACTGGAGTGCAGTGGCCACTCCTGGCCACCGCAGCCTCGCCTGCTGGGCTCCGACGATCCTTCCGCCTCAGCCTTCCAAGTAGCTGGAACTATAGGCACGCGCTACCATGCCCAGCTAATTTTTGATTTATTGTAGAGATGAGGTCTCACCAAGTTGCCCAGACGGGTCTCGAACAAGCGGGCTCAGGCTATCCACTCACCTCAGTCTCCTAAGGCGCGGGATTACAGGCTGAGCCACAGAGCCCGGCTATAAATCATACTTTTTAGTGTACTAAAAATACTGTGGCTTAGAGTCATGAAGCATATGAACTCCTCCAATCCAACACGGAGAAGCTAATCAGGTAAACAGGTTTGTATAAAGAAATGTCTCACAGCTCAAAACTAATAGTGACAACACTAAATGCTATACACTGTTCATTCTCAGTTAATCTTTTCAATTTATAAGGTAGATATAATTATTATCTAAATTTATAGGTTTAAGTGACTTGGCCAAGGTCACAAAGCCAGACAGGAGAAGAGGCAGGATTCAAATTCACAAATGCTGGATTCCAGAGTCCCTGTCCTTACTGTTGCTTGGAGTGTCAGGGCCCGGGGCCATAGACCAGCAGTCCCTCTTTGAGTCTTCACAGCACAATGTGGGAGAAACAAACAAGTATACTCAGACAGACCTGGATTTAAATCTTGGCTCTGTGGTGGCAAGCAAATCAATTAAATTTCTAGACTCCATTCTCTCTACTGCAAAATGGAGACAACAGAGCTGCTTTCAGGAATAAATGAAAGAGTATGTTTGTCAAGCACCCGTCAGAGATACAGCACAGAGCAGGTGTGTGACAAATGTTAGTTCCCTTCTTCACTATGTCTAGTGCAGTCTGGGAAATTGGCGTCTATACCCTTCCAGCTGTTCCAGTAACCTTTCAGAAGAGGGGAGAAAGCTGTAGGCACAAAGAAGTCAACTACAGACTTGTCTAGCAAAAAGGAGAATCAATACAAATTGGTAGATAATACCTATTTAATAGGTTCATTAAAAAGTAGAAACAAGCGGGGTACAGTGGCTCATGCCTGTAATCCTAGCACTTTGGGAGGCAGAGGTGAGAGGATTGCCTGAGTCCATGGGTTTGAGACCAACCCGGGCAACTTGGTGGAGACCTCCTCTCTACAATAAATAAAATTAGCCAGGCGCGGTGGCTTGTGCTTATAGGTCCAGCTACTTGGAAGGCTGAGGCAGAAGGATCATCGGAGCCCAGCAGGCTGAGGCTACAGTGGCCATAAGGGCCTGGGGGACACAGTGAGACTCCTACTAAAAAAAAAAAAAAAAAAAAGTAGAAACAACATGAATGAGTTGTGCTGGCCAGGCTTGGTGGCTCAATCTATAACCCCAGCACTTTGGGAGGTAGAGGTGAGTGGATTGCCTGAGCCCATGGTTCGAGACCAGCCTAGGCAACTTGATGAGACCGCGTCTCTACAATAAAATAAAAAATTAGCCGGGTGGGGTAGCACGTGCCTGTAGTTCCGGCTACTTGGAAGGCTGAGGCGGAAGGATCGCCAGAGCCCAGCAGGTCGACGCTGGGGTGGCAGTAAGTGTGCTACTACATTCCTGTCTGGGCAATAGAATGAGATTCCAATTCAAAACAAACAAACAAACAAACTGATCATAACCAGTTACAGATTTTCTGCTTCCCTTTTCACTCCCTCTGCTTCACTTAAGTAGCCTTTAAAAAAGAAACAACATCCAACAAAACTGGAGGTGCTTTGGAGAAAAAAAGATTAAAATTAGATCGAGAACATGAAAGGGCTTAGTAAACAGCAAGTGTTATGCTATTTGGGCTGTTTCTGGAGCTGCTTGGGTACAGGCCATGGCAGGATGAAGGGTGTACCTTCTGTGTTCACCACGATAATTCCCTGCACTCCTTTCTGGCTCTGCAGTCGCTTCAGTGTCTCCTCCACCTCTGCCTGCCAGAAAACAAGACCAAGGTTAGGATGGGCTAGTAGGCTGGATTAACTTTCTCATATCCTAGCCAGATGAAGTACACATTTGTCTTCCAAGAGCAAATAAGTAAGACTCAGGCACGTGGCTCCTCCTCAAAGTTCCCTGGGCTGGTTTGGAGTGTCCCTAGGTCATGCCAGCACCTACTCATACCCCTAGTATGGGTCAGGGCTGCTCTTGCCTTCTGCTCAACAGGTACTATTATCCCCCCCTCAACTATTTGGGAACAGAATATAAATTCCATTCCTGGGACTATAAACACCCCTATGACTCACGTATTTGGTATATCTGGGGGACAGGACTTCTACGATTTGGATAAAACTCAGAGTAGTATCTAACAGGAAGAAGACACTTTGTCATTCGTGGCCCAAACAGCACAGCTGAAAACATTCCAAGCCGGGCTCGGTGGCTCAGCTTGTAATCCCGTGCTTTGGGAGGCTGAGGTGAGTGGAATGCCTGGGTCCGTGGGTTCGAGACCCGCCCGGGCAACTTGGTGAGACCTCATCTCTACAATAAATCTAAAATTATCCAGGCGTGGTAGTGTGCGCCTGTAGTTCCAGCTACTTGGAAGGCTGAGGCGGAAGGATCACTGGAGCCAGCCGGTCGAGGCTGCGGTGGCTGGGAGCGGGCAGCTGCACTCCAGTCTGGGCGAGAGTGAGACTCCAACTCAAAAAAAGAAAAGAAAAGAAAAAAAAACATTCCAAAAGAAGCAAAGGGATCGTCAGGAGGATAGATTAAGTGACTTAGTAAGCCACGTGCCTGAGTGAGATAGTATGACACATGGCACACAGCCCCAAGAAGTATGCCTTGGGATGGGGCTCATTAATCCTGATTATCCAGAAACTACTCAGGGTGGGGTACTCTGGTACATGGAATTTGTAAACAGAGGGGACAGTAGATGTTTGGGCCCTCAACCTGCCATTCAAGGCCTTCTACGTTATCACTCCCACCTACTTTACCTTTCCTTCACTCTCCATCTATATGCTCACAGCCCTGTCTTCAAATCTTATTAACCTGCAAGGTCTCTGCTGAAATCCAACAAATTCTTCTGGACCATTTAAGACAACACCCCCTGGACTGAAGCCTTTTAGTGATCCCTCAACTCAGTGGAGTTTGCCTCCCTTGGACTCCCAAGGCTTTTGCTGTGATTCTCTGGGACATGTATTAGGTACTATGCCTCCTGACTTAGGGCTCTACCATGGTCTACAGAATAGAAGCATGATAAACAGCTGCTTAACTGAGCTAGGCCTCACTCTTCCTGTGGACTGGGACTGGCCTTGCAGTGTGCCTGGTCTCAGGAGGCCCCTTCCAGAGTGGCCTAGAATCTGGTCAGCTGATCCTCAAAGGTTGAGTGTTGTTAGAAACAGAGGTTCCATTCACCAAAAGAACAAAAAAGGGTTCCCTACTCCCAGGAATTAATGAGATGGGGGAGGAGGGAGAATCCTAAACACTGGGTGGAGACAGCACAATTGAATTACTGTTTCTCTGGAAGGCGCAAGGCTGATGATTCAGTCACTGCCACCCACTCTCCTGTGATGTAGAATACTCTCAAGTGCTGCAGGGAAGGACAAACAGGTTCTTCCTATAAAATGGCAAATAGACCGATGCCTCTAAAATCTGGAGCCGGGTAAAATCACAGTACTCTGTAGATGAGAGACAACACCATGGGTCATGTACATATGCATGTATGAGACCTTAAGTCGTTCAACAGACCTTTGCCGCACTCCTGCTGTGTGCCAGGGGTGCCAGAGGCTGTCCTGGAGGGGAAGGGGGAAGTATAATAGGGGTCAATACTGTACAGTGTTTAGTCTGACCCGGTAACCAGGAAAAGAACACATCAAGATGTCTACTGCAGGGCCATCTGCAATAGTAAAAAGTAGAAAGAACTAAAAATGCTCAACAATTAGGGAAAAGGCCAACTCAATGCAATGTCCACTCACAGAAATATAACACACATATTTACAATGGCGATTAGACTATGTTGTACCACCACAAAATGTTTGTGCTATCATGTTAAGTGAAAACAGGAAAATGCAAAAATAGAGTGCTTTGGTGACTGCCAACCACGTGAAAACAACTGGGCTGGAGATTATGGAAAAAATTAAAAACCACATTAAAGACAGGGAAGTATAGGGATTTTATTTTCTTTTCCAAAATAGCCCTTTTTATTCTACTGTATCATACGATTTGAGTTGGGGTCTCACTCTGTCACCCAGGCTGGAGTGCAGTGGCACAATCATGGTTCACTGCAGCATTGACCTCCCTGGGTCAGGTGATCCTTCTGCCTTGGCCTCCTCAGTAGCTGGGACTACAGGCATGTGTGACAATCTCTGGCTAATTTTTAAATTTTTTGTATAGACAAGGTCTTGCTACGTTGTCCTAGTTGGTCTTGAACTCCTATGCTCAAGCAATCCTCTTGTCTTGGCCTCTCAAAGTGCTGGGATTACCGGCATGAGCCACCACATCCAGCCGTTGTCTCCACTTAACATTTTGTCTGGGCAAGCCAAAAGCAAAGATGTCAGAGTACAGGTCTAAAATGTTCCCCAAATAATAGACAGTAAAGCTGAAATGAGACTGCTATTCTTTCAATAACTACACGGGCACCTTCTATGTGCCAGACATTGTTTTAGACCCAGGGATGCTGTAGTGAACAAAATGTAACAAAAACCCCACGTCACGAAGCTGACATTTGAGGGCCAGACAGCAAACAGCAAAAAAGAAGTAAAACACAGATGTCAGCTTCCCTGGGGATGACGGAAATAAGTGTGCTGGGGATGATATGGAGAGAGTGTTCTGGGCAGCACAAAGGCTAAGCACAAAAGCCCTGAGGCGGGAATGCATTTGTGGTGTTCAAGGAAAAGCAAAGGGGCCAATGGCTGCCAATCGTGAGCAAGGGGAAGCGTGGATGCCAGCAGCAAGGACAAGATGACAGTGGAGAAACGCACTCCAGGCAGTAGGGTAACAGAGACAGTGCTGCTGGGTTCTCTAGTTCCCAGGGGTGTGTTCCCAACAGATGGAAACCCAAGCAGCAGTAAAACTTTGGGACTATGTCGGCTCTGCACAGGAGGAATAACCATCTGGAACAAATGATTCAAGAGGGAACTGTGACTATGTGACCGCTGAGCATAAAACTTATCTTCTGTCAAATAAGAATGATCAAATAGGATAAATATTTACATAAAATACAACAGACAAGGGAGTAATTCCCAAAACATCACTTAAAATGGCTAAGAAAAACAGCAAGTTTCTAACGGTAGTGGGCAAAAAGGATACTAGTAGAAAAATACACCTGGGAGAAATTACAGACACATCAAAAATATGTCTAAAATAAACATTCCCTGTAAATAAAAGCATGAAAAGCTATAGCAATGCTGAGGTTTCATTTTAAATGCTGGTGTTGTTAAGCCAAAGCTGGTACAGGGCAACACAACCTTTTGGACAAGCCAAAGGACAATATATTGCAAGGACCATAAATGTACTGGTCCCTTTACCTCAGAAATTCTTTTTCTGAGAATGTGTCCTCAGAAAACAATCTAATAAATTGAAAAACAAAACAAACCACACACACACAGAAGCATCCTAACAGCATTATCTCTACTAAGAACCAGAAACAAATCAAGTGTACACAAGTGGAATGGTTTGGCAAATCATGATACAGCTATTTCACTCACTATCATGCAGTCACTAAACAGTTCATCATAAGATGATGTAGCAACAAACTTAAATGTTTTTGAACATTAAAACAAACCAAAAAGAGGCCAGGTGTGGTGGCTCACACCTATAATCCCAGTACTTTGGGAAGCGGAGGAGAGAGGATTGCCTGAGGTCAGGAGTTCGAGACCAGCCCAGACAAGTTGGGAGACCTCATCTCTACAATAAACCAAAAAATTAGCTGTATGTGGTGGTACGCACCTGTACTTCCCACTACTTGGAAGGCTGAGGCAGAAGAATCACCTGAGTCCAGCAGGTCTAGAGTGTGGTGGCCATGAGCATGCCACTGCATTCCAGTCTGGGTAATAGAGACTCCAACTTAAAAAAAAAACCCAAAACCAAAAACAAAAACAAAAAACTCCAGCATGTATATCTTGAAAAACACACATAAGCCAGGCTCGGTGGCTCTGCCTGTAATCCTGCGCTCTGGGAGACTGAGGTGAGTGGACTGCCTGAGCCCGCGGGTTCAAGACCCACCCGGGCAACTTGGTGAGACCTCATCTCTACAATAAATCAAAAACTTAACCGGGCGTGGTAGCGCACGCCTGTAGTTCCAGCTACTTGGAAGGCCGAGGCAGAAGGATCACCGGAGCCCAGCAGGTCGAGGCTGCGGTGGCCGGGAGTGGCCACTGCACTCCCGTCTGGGCGACAGAGTGAGACTCCAACTCAAAAAAAAAAGAAAAGAAAAGAAAAACACACATATATGTGAACAAAGAATATACAAAGATGAAAATAGTGTGGTAGAGTAAAAGTGGATGAGGAGAATTATGGATTTTTTTTTTAGTCAGGGCCTCACTCTGTCACCCAGACTGGAGTGCAGTGGCACAATCACAGCTCACTGCAGCCCTGAACTCCTGGGCTCAGGTCATCCTTTCAACTCAGTCTCCTGAGTACCTGAGAATACAGATATGAGCCACCACATCCAGCTAATTTTTTTTACTTTTTTTAGAGATAAGGTCTTGCTATGTGGCCTAGGTTGGTCTTGAACTCTTGGGCTCAAGCAACCCTCTTGCCTTAGCCTCCCAAAATGCTGGGAGTGCAGGCGTGACCCACCATGTCACATGGATGATTTTTACGTCATTGTTCTAAATGTCAGTTTCCGCCAAAATGTAAAATATGCATGCCAGAAGCACCATTTCTAGGAATCTATCCTATATAACCACTAGCATGAGTACAAAGAAAGACAAGAACAGTTACTATGGCACCATCTGGAGTAAAAAAAAAACTGTAGACCACCTAAATGTACATATGGGACTAGGATACTACACAGTCCTTAAAAAAATCAAATAAGCCGGGCTCGGCGGCTCAGCCTGTAATCCCGCACCTTTGGGAGGCTGAGGTGAGTGGACTGCCTGAGCCCACGGGTTCGACACCCGCCTGGGCAGCGAGACCTCATCTCTACAATAAATCCAAAAATCAGCCGGGCGTGGTAGTGCACGCCTGTAATTCTGGCTACTCGGAAGGTTGAGGCGGAAGGATCGCCGGAGCCCAGCAGGTCGAGGCTGCGGTGGCCGGGAGCGGCCACTGCACTCCAGTCTGGGCGACAGAGTGAGACTCCAACTCAAAAAAACAAAACAAAACAAAAACAAAAAAACCCAAAAATCATCTAAAAATCGATTACTCTTAAATGTAAGACTCGAAACTATAAAATTACCAGCCTAAAGCATAGTAGAAATGCTTCAGGACACTGGTCTTGGCAAAAGTTTTGTGGCTAACATCTCAAAAGCACAGCTGGGCACAGTGGCTCAGGTCTATAATCCCAGCAATTAGGGAGGCCAAGATGGGAGGATTCCTTGAGCCCAGGAGTTTGAGACCAGCCTGGCAAACATAGTGAAACTTCACCTCTACAAAAATTATAAAAAGACTGACTCAAAAACAAAACAAAACAAACCCCCCAAATATAGGCAAATGGGATTCTATTAAACTAAAAAGCTTCTGTACAACAGAGGAAACAATCAAAAAGTGAAGAAGACAACCTGTAATGAGAGAAAATATTTACAAACTATTCATCTGACAAGGGACTAATATTCAGAATATACAGGAACTCAAACAGCAAAAACAAACAATCTCATTAAAATGTGGGCAAAGGATCTGAATAGACATTTCTCAAAAGAAGACATACAAATGGCCAACAGGTACATGAAAAAAATGCTCACTGGGCGTGGTAGCTCACGCCTGTAATGCCAGCATTTTGGGAGGCAGAGGCGAGAGGACTGCCCGAGCTCACAGGTTTGAGACCAGCCTGGGCAACTTGGTGAGACTTCGACTCCACAATAAATAAAAAAACTAGCTGGGTGTGGTGGCACACGCCTGTAGTTCCAGTTACCTGGAAGGCTGAGGCAGAAGGATTGCCTGAGCCCAGCAGCTCGAGGCTGAGGTGGCTGTAAGTGTGCCACTGCACTCCAGTGTGGGTAACAGAGTGAGACTCTGACTCAAAACAAAAAACAAACAACTTAACATCAGTAGTCTGGGAGATGCAAATTAAAGCCACAATGAGCTATAACTTCATCCGAGTTACAATAGCTACTATAAAAAAGACAAAAAAACAACAAATGTGTAGAAGAGGGAACTCTTATTCACTGTTGGTAGGAATGCAAATTAGTACAGCCATTACAGAAAACAGTATGGAAGTTTGTTGAAAAACTAAAAATATCCAGGTGCAGTGGCAGTGCCTGTAGTCTCAGTTACTTGGCAGGCTGAGGCAGGAGAATTGCTTGAGCCCAGAAATTCATGTCCAGATAGGACAATATAGTGAGACCCTGGCTCTTAAAAACAAAAAACAGGCCAGGCTTGGTGACTCACACTATAATCCCAGCACTTTGGGAGACAGAGGGTAGTGGATTGCATGAGGCCACGAGTTCGAGACCAACCCGGGTAACTTGGCAAGACCTTGTCTCTAAAATAAATTTTAAAAATTAGCTGGGGTGGCCGTGAGTGTGCCACTGTACTCCAGTCTGGGCGATGGAGTGAGACTCCAACTCAGAAACAAAACAATCATATAACCCAGCAATTCCACTACTGAATTTTTAACCAAAGGAAAGGAAATCAGTAAACCAAAGGGATCCCTGCACCCGTTTATTGCACTATTCACAACTGCCAAGACATGGAATTAACCTACATATGTCCATCAATGGAGATACACAATCCTGTCATTTGCAGCAACATGGACAAAACTGGAGGTCATTATACTAAGTGAAATAAGCCAGGCACAGAAAGACAAATATGGCATGTTTTCACTCATATGCAGAAGCTAAAAAAGTTCATTTATTGGAAGTAGAGAATAGAATTAGGGTTCCCAGAAGGCCAGGAAAGGGAGGGTGAAGAGAGGTTGGTTAATGGGTACAGAAATACAGTGAAAGAAAAAGGAATACATTCTGGTATATGATAGAACAGTGGGGTGACTAGAATTAACAATAACTTATTGTATATTTCAAAACAGCTTGCCAGGTGTGGTAGCGCATGCCTGTAATCCCAGCTACTTTGGAGGCTGAGCCAGAGGATGGCTTGAGCCCGGAGCTCAAGGTTACAGGGCAACATAGCAAAATCTCATCTAAAATTGCTGGAAAAGAAGACCTGTCAAATTATGGGAGCGCAAGAAAAAAAGCAACAACAAAAAAAGGAAGCTTTGAAATGTTTTCAACACAACGAAATAGGAGTCCGCGGTGATGGATGTCCCTAAATACCCTGATTTTATCATTACATATCATATGCATGATGAAGCTAACACACGAACCCGGTAGATAGCAACCATTACGTATCAAGTAAAATTTTTTTTTTTTTGAGTCGGAGTCTCACTCTGTCACCCAGAATGAAGTGCTGTGGCACACTCATTGCCACTGCAGGCTCGACCTGCTGGGCTCAGGTGATGCTTCCGCCTCAGCCTTCCAAGTAGCTGGAACTACAGGCGTGCGCTACCATGACCGGCTAATTTTTTTTATTTATTGTAGAGACGAGGTCTGGCAAAGTTGCCCAGGCTGGTCTTGAACCCGTGGGCTCAGGCAATCCTCTTGCGTCCACCTTCCAAAGGCTAGGATAACAGGGGCTTGCCACCATGCCCAGCTAATTTTTTATTGTAGAGACAAGGTCTCGCCAAGTTGCCCAGACGGGTCTTGAACCCCTGGGCTCCGGCAATCCTCTTGCCTCCACCTCCCAAAGTGCTGCAATTACAGGCGTGAGCCACCACGCCTGGCTAAAAGTTAACTTTTTACAGTTTAAAAAGTGATGCTAAAGATGAAGTTGTACGTATGAGGCAAGAGTACAAGCTTGCAGCGATACATCCTGGCACGTAAAGCGGCAGAGCCCACAAGACTCATGCCATGGGGGGGGGTGAGCCAGACACCGCAGACCGGAAACGGAGGACCAGAGGGGCGCGCCACATTCTTGTAAGCGTTAGATTTCTAAGTACGATCTTCGAAAAGGCCGTACGTGCACGTAACTTAACATTTAAAAGATCTGTTAGCCTGTTACGCGAGCCGTGAAGTGGAAAACGCAAAACCTGTGCAGGCAGGGCGGGCGCCCACGCCCAGCCAGTGCGGCCCGGTGAGCGCCTGACTCCCGCAGGTCGGTCCGCACCCACCGAGGCGGTACTCGGGCTTCCAGGGCTCGAATCCACCTCACCATTTCCTGGGGCAAGGCACTTAGTCCGTCGGGGTCACAATGACAAGGAGGAGGAAGGACAAGATCCAGAAAGCACCTAGCAGAGTCTGCTACGGACTGGGCTTCCAGGAAACGCTGTCGAGGTCCAAGTAAGGCACCAAGGCCACGGATGCCAGGCTGTAGGGCCGTGCCGTGCCCCTCGGCCTCCTACTCGCCGAGGCCCAGCTCCCGCTTCCGGCCAAGGCAGCGGGATCCGGTGGCCCGGCCTCCTGCGGGTTCCGGGGCCCGCGTCGCCGGGTTCCGCCCTCCGGTCGGCTCGGGCCTGGTCCTGGCCACACCCAGCCCCACGGGTTCCCAGGCCAGAGCTCGGAGAATCCCCCATTCCCAGGGGATGGACGGCTGGAGCGAGGTGGAGAAGGCCGCTAGCCACTAGCCCCGGGAACAACTCACCATGTCGCCGGGATCAGGTCGCTCCGCGTTGCCGACGCCCAGCCCAGTCCCGAGCCTTTCTGCGCCTGCGTGGTTTTCTGTCAAACGGACAGCTGCGGTAGCCTGTCAGGAGCCGGCGTGAGGGGAACGGGGCGGGGCAGCAGAACTCCGCTCCGGGACTCGTGGGACGTTTGCTCTCTGCGGTCGGAACGCGAAAAACAAAGCAGAGCTCTAACTCCAGTTGTACCGAGACGCCAATTATCTTAGTCGAGATCTGAGCGGGCTCTGGAGACCCCGGGTAGGGATGATAGGAGATGTGAGGGCGAGATTAAGAGAGGCCCAGAACCAAAATGCGCTGAAGACACAGGAAGGTCCGAGGTTGGGGCAGGATCAGGGACCCCTGGAGTCTCCGGTGCAATCCCGGGGGAAGAGTCAGGCGCGCTTCGAGATGGGTGGTGCGCGGCAGGCCCAGGAGCCGACGCTGTAGGAGTCCAAGCTCAGCCTCAACCCTGCTTTATCTTGGAGAAGCCACGTCACAACTTTGTATCTTACTTTGTCACCTTTAAAAGGGAGGAAGTTTCTTCCTAGAGCCCTGTGCTGTCTGGTTTCCCGCTCTTTAACCTTATTCCCACAGGCAGCAAAAATATCTGGGACCTCTAGCGGGAAATAACTCAGCCTGTAATCCCGCGCCTTTGGGAGGCTGAGGTGAGCGGATTGCCCGAGCTCGCGGGTTCGAGACCGGCCTGGGCAACTTGGCGAGACCTCATCTCTACAATAAATCAAAAATCAGCCGGGCGCCTGTACATAAATCAAAAATACAGCGCGCGCCTGTAGTTCCGGCTACTGGGAAGGCTGAGGCGGAAGGATCGCCGGAGCCCAGCAGGTCGAGGCTGCGGTGGCCGGGAGTGGCCACTGCCCTCACTCTGGGCGACAGAGTGAGACTCCAACTCAAAAAAAAAAAAAAAATGCTCCCCTCATGCTGCCATTTAGTGAATACTGTGCCACGTGACTCTGCTGACCACGTACCTGCACTGCCTCCAGTAGCCTCAACGTGGTGGGTATGGGTATCCCCGATACTTTACAAGTGCTGTTTCTTCGAGGCACTGGAGCGTGCTGAATTCAACGGCGATGGTCTAAATTTTTATTCGACGGCAGCCTCTCTTTAGTGGGGAAGAATTCATGTTCTTTCCAGGGGTGTCTTCACAGCGAAGTTAAGAGGATCGGGGTAGTGACTTTACAGCGAAAAAACTTAGCAGTCACCACTTTAACCAGATCAAGGTTAACTGGTAACAGGACACTGATTTTATGTGCCCCTTGATATGATGCGCTAAGGACCCATCACCTCTGTGGGGTATTTTTCATAAAAAACCCCAGCCTTAACCCAATTTGAGTGATACTCTGCAAGCACTTGACCAGTACTCCAAAAACCTCAAGGTCATTAAAGACAAGGAATAAATGAGGAACTGCCACAGATTGGAGATTAAAGAGAAAGAAAAGCGATATTAGTGGATAAACTGGTGAAATCTGAATAAGGGCTGTAGTTTGTTATTTTACCAATGTTATTTTACCAATTTATTAGTTTTGATGAACGTACCACAATTATGTGGTATGTTAACATTAGGGAAAGCTGGATGAAAAGTACAAGTACTCTATCATTTTTGCAACAGCTCCATAATGTAAACATATTTCAAAGTAATCTTTCAAAAAAAAAAAAAGGATTGGATACAAAGGAATGGTTATCAAATGCTGGAAACATCAGAAAAGCATTTAGCAAGGGGAAGAAATGCTGCAGTGACTGGACCCCAAAATATCCTAGAATATAAGCACAGGAGGCATCATTACCACCATCCTGTACATGGAGAACTAGATTGAGAAGAGTGAAAGAATTTAAAAAGAGCAAAACCAGGCTGGGTGCAGTGGCTCATGCCTGTAATCCCAGCACTTTGGGAGGCCGGGGCCATCGGGTCCCTTGAGCCCAGGAGTTACAGCGAGCTGCCATATCTACAAAAACCAAAACAAAACACCAAAACCCGGAAGCAAAAAGAATGGCTAATGGGGTTCATGTGACTGGGGCCAAAATGAGTGAAGGAGCCAGAATAGGGCCACGAATGTCCTTGAGTGGCAGGCTTACAAGTTTTGGAGTTTACTCTGTGGTAATGAAGGAACCACTCTAAGATTTTACGCAGGGGAGGCATGAAACCGGTCTTCCACAGATCATTCTGAGACAGGATAGATGAACTGGAGGGAGGAATGGAAGCACTGACGGAAGACAGGAGGCTGCTATGGTCAACTAGGTTAGGAATGAAGGGTGTGGGATGTGGCACGGAGTCAGCTCTGAGGAAAGGCATTAAGAAAAGATTTAGTGACATATTTGATAGGATTTGAAAGTCTATTAGATGGAATGGCTAAACTGGTTACTGAAGACTCACAGCGTTGTAGCTTTTGAGTAGCAGTACAGCAAATGGTGCAAGCATTGTAGTCAGAGTCCTAGATTCCAATTTGTATTCTTCCTATTGGCTGTGGATGTTATTCAATCACTTTGAGCCTCTATTTTCTTATCTGTAAAATGGAGATAATCATTCCCAAGTGGCCAGGAAGAATAAATGACAGTGCATATAGCATATCTATCAGTGCCTGGCACACAGTGATAAATGTTGACAATTGTTTTGGTACTAAGTGAATATGGGTGTGGTACTGGCTGCTGTGATAGGTAAGATGAATAGAAAAACAGGTATGAATTAGAAGTGAGAAAAAACACTATGGCTGCAAATTCTCAAGGTCCTTCCCTTTAAGGAAATTCTTGCCTATAGCCGCTCTTTGCTGAACCTGTTTATAAGGGACTGACATTGTCCTTCTGGGGTCTATGCTGAAGGCCCTTTCCTTGCCAACCAGGAAGATTCCCATGGCTTTTCCCCTAAATGTCCTCACAAAGGAGTCCTCAAACAGATGGGAATTGACAACTTTAATGGACTGGGAGCAACAGCAGTTCTTCAGAAGTCCAGAGAACAACAGTCAATCAGCCACAGCTGAGTTCCACTTTGGTGCTTTGTAGGGTTTGGATGAGAGAGCCCATGGTCAGGAAGAACATTTATTCCCCATGGAAGGTTTCCTCATGCTAAGGGAGGAATATCTTCCGCCTTGGCCACCCTAAGTTTTCTATCTGCCTCTATGGGGCAGATTAAATAGGATAGGGTCTACCACTTGGGACTTGGGAGGGACCTACAGTTTCTGTCCTCTAGTCACTGTTAGATTAACATGTTAAAAAATTCCACTTCCCTTAGCATCTCTCTGTTGGCTCCATTTTATTATTTTTACTTATTTATCTTTGAGTCAGGGTCTCCCTCTATCTCCCAGGCTGGAGTGCAGTGGCACGAACATGGCAATCACAGGTCCATGGCAGCTTTAACCTCCTGGGCTCAGGCAATCCTTTCACCTCAGCATCCCAAGTAGCTGGGACCAAAGGTGCATGCCATGCTTGGCTAACTTATTTTTTTTAGAGACGAGGTTGTGCTATGTTGTCCAGGCTGGTCTCAGCAATCTACCCATCTTAGCCTCCCAAAGTGCTGGGATTACAGGCGTGAGTCACCACACCTAGCTCACTGGTTCCATTTTATTTTTTTATTTTTCCACTCCCTCCCTCCCCTTCCCAACCCAATGGCTCCATTTTAAATGAGAACATAATTATCTGGGTTTTCAAATAATAAAAAGGTCTTCTGAAGTTGGTTAGCAGGCCAGCTTGTCGAGAACAGTTGTGGTAGCTACCTAGCTGACGGTTCTCTACTTAGCACTCACGGCTGGGATCCTTTCAGTTATCTCAGGAAAACAGTTCAGATGGAGGCCTTCATGTTTGTCAAGAGTCCCTGCATTAGCCGGGCGTGATAGCGTGCGCCTGTAGTTCCAGCTACTTGGAAGGCTGAGGCAGAAGGACTGCCAGAGTCCATCCAGCAGGTCGAGGCTGCCGGGAGAGTGCCACTGCACTCCAGTCTGGGCGACAGTGAGACTCCGTCTCAAAAAAAAAAAAAAAAAAAGCCGGGCTCGGTGGCTCAGCCTGGCTCAGCCTATAATCCTGCACCTTGGGAGGCTGAGGTGAGATGGATTGCCTGAACCCGGGGGCTCGAGACCTGCCTGGGCAACTTGGCGAGACCTCATCTCTACAATAAATCAAAAAATTAGCTGGGCGTGGTAGCGCACGCCTGTAGTTCCAGCTACTTGGAAGGCTGAGGCGGAAGGATCGCCAGAGCCCAGCAGGTCGAGGTTGCAGTGGCCGGGAGCAGCCACTGCACTCCAGTCTGGGCGACAGAATGAGACGCCACTCAAAAAAAAAAAAAGGCGGGGGGAGCCTGCAGATGTCTTCATCTTCAGCATGGGCACCAAATCCAATCTCACCTGAGTAGATCCTTCTAGTTTTTTTCTACTCACACCCCAGTGCATACTAGCTGTAACTTGCCATTTACAAAAGCAAAGAGGCAGTCACATCGAAGCTTCTTGGCCTTGAAGGGGGGTGAGGGGAAGACCACCTTATTCAAGACTAACAGTAACTTGTACAAATGAAGGACCAAAAAGTTTTAATTATGAACACAATCTTACATCTTTTAAGGAAATGCAAGTGAGACAACCTCTGAAGGAACTTTTTAAAAGCACTTGACTCTGCTATTTGTACAGTTACCTGAGTATAAGAATTATGGTCCAAGGAAACAAAAGTATTCCAATATAGTAATATACAATCCAGTGCTGCCATTCCCTGTTTTTAGTTAGTGAAACCATATATACAATTTTGTAAATAATCCTAACAGAAAAACAAAAAAAGAAGGGGGCTGGAGATACCAACAATACTAATATTAAATATAAATAGTTAACTCTAAAGGAGTTTTTAGAAGGATGGAGTTAATCCAAAAGAAAGGGGGATATAAAAATAGAGAAAAGGTTTAATTCCATGAGTTACCTCTGATAATGTTTCAGATTAACCAGGTAAGTAAAAAGGGACAGAGGGGCTTGACCTAGTTCATTTAGGATGAGACCTTTGTGGGTAGCTGAGTCATTATACTGGTATGTCAATCTCTTGATGAAAAATCAGTACCTAAATCTTTTTCTTTTTTTTTGTTAAGTAAGGGTCTCACTGTGTTGCCCGAGCTGGACTTGAACTTCTGGACTCAAGCAATCCTCATATCACAACCTCCCAAGTACAGTACCTGAATTTTAAATAGAGTTATTGTAAGGCTTATGAAAAGAGATTCTTCTGCACTCTGACATAAGATAAAAGAGCAGAAATTCATTATTATGAACTGCTTGATCAATTTTAAAACATTTTTATTTGATGAAATAAGTGAGGTCCTTCCCTTCTGACCAGGCTGTAGACTGCTGCCATTCTCAACCCCTCCCTCCCAAAAGAGTAGAAGAATAGGCAATTGCTCATTTTACTTCGTTTTTATTTCAACATAACATGCAGTAAAAAAACAAACAAAAAAAGAACCAGGATTTATTAGCATTTACAATGCTCACAAAGAAAAAGGATTCTAAAAAGCAATTTAGTTCAGATTTTAAAAATTCAAATTAAATACTTACAATAAGTCTATTTCCAAATGTTCAGTCTGGACCAAAATTTAAGATAGCATTTGGTAGATATTTATGTCTGCTGTCTAGTTGCAGTATTTTAACATAACCTCTGATTCTTGGGATATCCAGCCCCCATTTTCCTAACACAGCAGGGAAGACATATACATGTGGCCACTTAAATTAAAGGAAGAATGGAATAGGGAGATCCCTGGCTGCAAAAATATATACAAGCATTTACCTTTTCCAGAACTAAACGTTTCTTCCATAAAAATATTAAACAGCCAAGCCCTATAGAACTAGGGCCAGGGCTACTTCAAATATAACTATTCTGTATTTTAAAAATATAGGGCAGAAAGCCTTTTGGGTGATATTTATACATTTTCACACAAGATTTCTAGGTCCCTAAATCAATCAGGAAGCATTATGTAGAACCAAAAAAGTCTATTTTCTTACATTATCTCTTAATTTAATCTCATAAATCTCTAGTAAATGTTGTCGGTAACTGCATTTCAGTATGAGAATTCACCTTAGCAGGAAGTCTTTATAGAAGGCTTAATCTTCGCCATGTATTACCAGAGTTCAGACTTACATAACGAATGGGTAGTTGGCAGACATTCGCTCTGTAAGACAAAGCAATATCGTCTTTTTCCCCTACCAATAAAAAGGCAGAGTCCCTATTTTGGAAACAACTAGGGCTACTGGAGACCACAATACATTTCCTGGGGTATATTAAAAAACAAAAAAACAAAAACAAAGATAGGGCTGGGGAGAGCCTAGTCTCTTTACACTGACAATTTCTTGATGAGGAAACCCTTTCACTCACATAAGCCTCTGCTTTATGACGGCAGTGTCTTAGAGTACAGATACACAGGTTAAAAAATGTTTTATTGTTCCAAGACACAGACAGGAAGAGCAGTTAGAGAATAAAACAAAACAAAACACCATTTCCCTCCTATATGGAACAAGAGCCTGTTACTCTGTTTATTCTTGTCTTAATGCTACTTGCTCATGCTGTACTACTGAAACATGGCAAAGTCCCTGTTACGAGTTAGGAGGCTGTCCTCAGGGTTCAGTTATCATAGGGACTCAGCTGGCTTAGGCTTTACCCACTGCCCATAAAGTCAAATCTATGACAGTAAGCATCTTGACAGTCTAAGCTAGGTCAAGTTAAAAGAACTACAGAGAAGTTCAAAGTGCATTAATTGGTTACTGACAGAACAGTCTAAAATTAAATAGTCATGACAAAAAAGGAAAACCTGCTAAAATTTTTTAGGGGTGAGAAGAACATTGCAGATGAGGGATATAAATCCAACTGAGAATAATGTAAAGGCCAGAAATGACTATTCCACTATACATCAGAGAAATGAGAAATTTGAAGACTTTTAATTCACACAGAGAATACATTTCTGTGGTTTCTAGGTTTTATCTTCCCTTTTTAGTCAGTACTACAGGTCTCCCTCCCAAATGAAAATGTAATTTCAGAAGCTGTTTCACTGACCTATTTGAACTAGAAAGCACACTGGTTACAACCTGAACTCCTCAGCAGTAATTAAATGCAACTGAAGTTGCTGGATTATGATAAAATCACAAAGCTTCAAATAATGTATAGGAGCATTTTTTAAAAAACAGTGGAGGAACCACAGTGTTAATAATGTTTGTAAAGTTTAGTATTTGCCAGGCAATTAAAACAATCAAACTTCAAAATGAAGAGAGGTATGAAGTCATGTACAGGCTGGGATCAACTATTCCCTGAATTCCAATTGACAAAACTACTCTGTAGGGAAGTGCAAGAGTCTTGTATTACTTCCAGGAGTGATGCATCGATTCATGCTCCAGAAAGGAAAAACAACAGTCAAGCCAGGCTGAAATGTGAGGGAGAGCACAAGCTGGAAGTTTGCACACAATCCCAGAAACTGGACTAAGCTTGCACTTTTAACAAATACCTCTTACTAAGAGGCTTAATAGGAAGATCTTGTATATTGCAGTTACCAAGAGACATCCCTGCATATCTGCAGAATCGCTTAAAGAAAAAAATCCTACTCCCAAGTGAGACTTTTGACACATATACAAAATTGTTGTTAAGGAAACAATCTAGTGGAATAAGACAAGGCAGATTTCATTGCTGTGTTAAATCTCATGTTAAATAAAGTTTTGACTATTCATTTGCAGGTCTGATTTCTTGAAACATTAAGTAGAAATCCAGAATCACTGGGAGATAAATCTCAATGATTACTTATACTCAAAAAACTCTCCAAACAGTCACAGTTCAATTTTACAACATGTGCAGCAGACAGAGAAGGAAAAGGACGAATACTGAAAATAAGTTCTTGTCCTTTTGTGATGCAAGTTCTCAGAAGTTACTCCTGTCCAAACCCTTCTGTTTCTTCAATGGCAAACAACAGCTTTTCCTTCAGTTGCTCGTAGCTCTTGTATGGTGGCAGGTCCAGGCGGTTAAAACTAAAAGTGAGAATTGTTAATTTGAGAAACAGAGATATAAAAAGAATCAAATGGGCAGTGTACTACAGCAACACTGTTTTGCTTCTTGAGTTGGACTCTCATTCTGTCAACCACGCTGGAGTGCAGTGGCATGCTCACGGCCACCATAGCCTTGACCTGCTAGGTTGAGGGGATCCTTCCACTTAGCCTTCCAAGTAGCTGGAACTACAGGCGTGCACCACCACTCCTGGCTAATTACTTGATTTATTGTAGAGATGAGGTCTTGCCATGTTGCCCAGGCTGGTCTTGAACCCGTGGACTCAGGCAATCCTCTTGCCTCCGCCTCCCACTGTGCCTGGCACAATACTGGCTTTAAAGTCAGGCAAAACTAGGTCCAGATATTGGCTCTAGGTGGTTGAGTGTTTTTACCTTTTCAAGTTTCAGTTTTTTCTGTGGCAAAATGTGAATACCCTTCTCTCAGGGTAAAGAAGAAACAAGCACACAGCACAGTGCCTAGGACTTAGAAGGTACTCAGTAAAATGACACTCCTCCCATGCTCCCCATCCACCCTAATCTAGATCAGTGGACAGCAAACTTTTCTGTACAGGGCCAGATAGTAAATATTTTAGATGTGGCAGGCCAAAAGGTTTCATATCAAAAGTTTTATTTTTATTTATTTATTTACTTAGAGTTGGAGTCTCACTCTGTCGCCCAGGCTGGAGTGTAGTGGCTCGCTGCTCAGGGCCACCATAGCCTCAACTTGCTGGACTCAGATCCTTCTGCCTCAGCCTTCCAAGTAGCTGGACCTACAGGCACGCACTACCAGACATGACTAATTTTTCTTGATTTTTTTGTAGAGATAAGGTCTCACCAAGTTGCCCATGCTGGTCTCGAATTCCTGGGCTCAGCCAATCATCTCACCTTAGCCTCCTAAAGTGCTAGGATTATAGGCATGAGCCACCACACCCGGCCCATATCAAAAGTTTTAAGCCGGGCTCGGTGGCT
>NW_007253820.1:687217-720804 GCF_000164805.1 Carlito syrichta | reverse complement strand
AAAAAGGAAATGATTTTCTGCTCTAATATTCTGCTCCTCCTGGATTTCTCTGTTCTATTCTTAGCAGTGAGTTTTTAAAGGGTGTCTTCTAATTTGGGACATTTACAAGATAACAGATAAATGCATCTGCTCTAAAGTCTTGGCCCTCTGTTACTTTTTTAGGATAAGGCCTTGACAAATGTTTTGTTATAGAAGAAAAAATGCTATCCACAAAGGGGAAATAGTCTTACAATTTGGACTTTTGTTAGTTCTTGCAAGCTAAAACATGGAACCTCACAAAGTAGTGAGGCTGGTTTTCATGTGTGACTGAGATAAGCTGTTCAACACTGTAATTACAGCACAGCACAGTCTGTTCCAAGCTTGAAAAAAGCAAGGAGCTAGAGTTCAAATCAAAGCACATGTTTATAAGATAAATGGACAAAAATCAATTTTATTTCTATACACTAGCAATGAACAATATTAGATTAAGAAAATATCATTTACAACAGCACCAAAGAGTAAAATACTTAATACATTTAACAAAAGAAGTATAAGACTTGTACAATGAAAAGCACAAAAGCATTGCTGGAAGAAATCAAAGACCTAAATAATTGGAAAGACATTCCATGTTCATGGACCAGAAGACTTCAGATCGTCAGGACGGCAATACTCCCCAAATTGAGCTTTGATTCAAAGCAATACATATCAAATCTCAGCTGATCTCTTTGCAGAAATGGGTAAATTAATCCCAAAATTCATATGAAAATCCAAGGGGCCCAGAATAGCCAAAATCTTGAAAAAGCTATAGAGAGTATGCCACCCAATTTCAAAATGTATTACAAAGCTACAGTAATCAAGGCAATGTGGTACTGCCATTAAAGACAGAAATATAGAACAACAGGATAGAATTCAGAATCTAGGGGTAACCCCCTGGTCCCCTTCCACTATGAGACCTTTTCTGTTCTCTCAATAAATCCTGCTTCCTCACACACACAAAAAAACCATGTAGAATCTAGAAATAAACCTATATACTTATGGTCAAAAAACTTTCCACAAGGATGCCAAGACCATTCAATGGAGGAAATTATCCACTCAACAAATAATGCTGAGACAATTAGATATCTACATGAAAAAAAATGAAGTTAGATCCCTACCTCATACCATGCACAAAACAGAATCACAATGGATCACAGCCCAAAATGTTAAGAACTAAAAAATAAAACTCTTAGAATAAATCATAAAAGTAAATATTTGTGACCTTCAGTTAAGCAATGGTTTCTTAGACATGATACCAAACACACAAGCAATAAAAGAAAAAAGATACACTAAACCTCAAAATTAAACTTTTGTGCTTCAAAGGATACCATCAAGAAACTAAAAAGACAAAATGGGAAGAAGTACTGCAAATCATTTATCTGGTAATGGACTGGTATCCAAAAAATAAAAAATTACAACTCAAAAATTTTTAAAAATGAGCAAAGGATAGACATCTCTCCAAAGATATACAAATGGCCAATAAACACATGAAAAGATCATTATTCATTAGATAAATGCAAATAAAAACCACAATGAGATACCAATTCACACCTACTAGATGGCTATTATTAAAACATAACGAGAATAAAACAAAGCTAGGCACGGTGGCTCACGCCTGTAATCCCAGCACTTTGGGAGGAAGAAGTGACAGGACTGCCTGAGCCGAGGGGTTCGAGACCAGGCTGGGCAACATGGCAAGAACTCATCTCTACAATAAATAAAAAAAGTAGCTGGGTGTGGTGACGTGTGCCTGTAGTTCCATCTTTGAAAGGCTGAGGCAGAAGGATCGCCTGAGCCCAGCAGGTTGAGGCTATAGTAGCCGTGAGCATGCCATTGCACTCCAACCTGGGTGACAGAGTGAGACTCCGACTCAAAAAAACAAAGTATAAAACATGAGTTGGTGAAAATATGGAGAAGCTGGAGCCCTTCTGCACTGCCAGTAGGAATGTAAAATGGCTACAGCCACTATGGAACACAGTATGGTGACTTCCCCAAAAATCAAAGTAGAATTACCACATGATGCAGCAATTCCATTTCTGATTATACACCCAAAATAATCAAAAGATGGGATATTAACAGATATCTGTATATCTACATTTATAGGAGCATTATTCAAAATAGCCAAAAGGCAGAAATAACCCAAGTGTCCATTGGCATAAATGGATAAACAAAATGTGGTCTACAGTAGAATATTATCTAGCCTTAGAAAGGGGGAAAATTTGGACACATGCTATAACATGGATAAACCTTAAAGACATTATTCTAGGTGAAACAAGCCAGTCACAAAAGGACAAATAAGGCATAATTCCGCACATAATAAGTATTTAAGGTAGTCAAAAGTTATAAAAAGTAGAATTATTGTTGCCAGGAGCTGAGGAAAGGGAGTAATGAGGAATTATTATCTAATGGGTACTATTTCAATTATACAAGATGAACAAAGTTTTGGAGATAAATGGTGGTAATGATTGCACAAAAATGTAATATATTTAATGCCACTAAACTATATACAATTTAAAAATGGAATATCCTAAGTTATATATATTTTACTACAATTAAAAATTAATCTAAAAAAGGAATGAAATATTGATATATGCTATACCATGGATGAACCTTGACACAAAAGGCTGTATGTTGTATGATTCTCATGATATTAAGTGTCTAGAATAGGAAAGTCCATAGAGACAGAAAGTAGATTAGTGGCTTCTGAGAACTGCATGAGTGGCATATGGGGAGAGACTGCTACTGGGTCCAAGGTTTTTACAGGGGAGGAAAAAATGTCCAGGAAATAGATAGTGGTGATGGTTGTACAACATTAAGAACACTAAAAAACACTGAATTTTACACTTTAAAAGGGTGAATTTTATGCCTTATGAATTACATATCAATAAAATTATTACTTAGGAAAACTACATGCATGTATATGTATGAAAACATAAAGGAACAGACAATAAAAAACAAAGGAATATCCAGCAAGGACTACTAAATATATCCCACAAAAATCAAGCTCAAATATTGCTGACATTAGATTGAATTTCAATATATTATTGTATTTGAGACAAGACTAAAGTTAGTTTTTTTTAGCTGGGTATGGTGGCTCATGTCTATAATCCCAGCACTCTGGGAGGCAGAAGCGAGAGGATTGCATGAGCCCATGGGTTCAAGACCAGCCTGGGCAACTTGGTGAGACCTCATCTCTTTTAAATTAAAACATTAGCTGGGTATGGTGGCGTGCGCCTATGGTTCCAGCTACTTGGAAGGCTGAGGCATAAGGATCGTCTGAATCCAGCAGGTCGAGGCTGTAGTGGCCATGAGTGTACCACTGCACTCCAGCCTGGGCGACAGAGTGAGATTCCAACTCAGAAAAAAAAAAAGTTGGTTTTTTTAGTTTTGCACATTTTTAGAAACATGATTAAACTACATTTAAAGTGAGAAAATAATATGTCTAGTCACTGTGTTAGAAAGCAGGTCTCCTAATTTTGATTTCTTTACCTGCCTGCAGAAAATTCTAAACATCATACTTAAAAAAAAGTTCAGAAATTGGAGAAGGGATTGACTGCAAATAGTCATAAGGGGTCATTTTAGGGTGAAGGAAATGCTCTAAAGCTGGACTGCCAGCATGGTTACAGAATAGATTTATTCTAAAAATCTACTAAATATCACTGAGTTAAAATGGGTAAATATTATGGTATATAAATAATTTCTCAATGCTGCTAAAAATAATTCAGTACCATGAGGAAAATATTTCATTTCTAATTTCTAACAGGTTTTAAATAGCTACAAATAACTTTAAAAAGGTTATTTTCTCTATTCTTTTTTATTTTACTTACCAGGTATGACTTCTGGGTAGCCAGTTTTCTTTCCCAACTTTTTCAATGCAGAATTTCTGTGGTCCATTGCTTCCTAAAACATGAAATCACACCAGTTTTTTAGTGTAGTGGTTCCCAATCCATTATCACCAGGTAATCTGTTAGACTCACAAATCCACGGACCCTAAACTCAGTATACTGAATCAGACGCTGTAGGAATAAAGCTCAACAATGTGTGTTTTAACAAGCTTCCAAGTGATTCTGATGAGGCAAAAGTTTGCGAGCCATTTTGTTAATGTATGCCCAAGAGGAGAAAATGTACTTTTATCTAGCATTACTTAGCCAGAATAATACACTGTTAATGCTTAATTAGTAGCGTACATAAGAACACACAAAAAACTTAATTTTAATTTTTAAACACAATAAATCACAGTCCACTGTCTGTTACAAGAAAACTTTATTTAAATACAGAATTTTAAAAAATGTAAACACCCTAGTGAAACCAGTATTAACAATGCTAGAACTTGTAGGTCCTATATAGTGTAGGGCATATCCTTACACACACACACACACACACACACACACACACAAACACCCCAACTCCTGCTTCTCATTTACTTTTTGCTGGTGAATGGTGATCATAAACAACTGGTTTTCTTTTTTGTTTTTTAAGTTGAGGTCTCACTCTGTTGCCCAGGCTGGAGTGCTGTGGCATGATCACAGCTCACCATAGCCTCTAACTCCTGGGCTTAAGCGATCCTCCAGTCTCAGTTTCCAGAGTGGCTGGGACTACAGGCACATGCCACCACACCCAGCTAATTTATCTGTATTTGTATTTTTTTGTAGAGTCGAGGTCTTACTGTGTTGCCTCGGCTGATCTCCAACTCCTAGGCTCAAGCAATCCTCCCACTTCAGCCTCCTAGTGCTGGGACTGTAGGCGTGAGCCACTGCTCCCAGCTAGGTTTTCAAAAAAAGTTGTTAATCCTCTCCAGAAATATCTGTTGGTGGTCATAATGAATGGTAGTGCTGCTGGACATTTTAATAGAAGAGGCCAGATACACTAAATGTTATGCAGTGTGTGGGACTGTCAGGCACAAATAATTTTCTCATATCCCACCTGACTAAACCCAGTACAAATATAAACTGGTAGTACTTTCATATTTAATAACACTGAATTGTTTTCACAAGTAGTTATAAAAAAGTTCAGTCATATAGAAAATGATTATTATGAAAAAAGGCAGTTAAAACTATTTTATGGTATTAAACACACATTAACTCACTCTGAATATTCTCCCTACTTAACCATTCATAGCATTTCCTTTTTTGTGAGATGGGGTCTTGCTATGTTGCCAAGACTGGAGTGCAGTGGCTATTCACAGGTGCAATTATAACACACTACAGCTTGAGCTCCTGGGCTCAAGTGATTCTCCTGCCTCAGCCTCTAAGTAACTGGGATTATAGGTGCATGCCACCACATCCAGCAGCATTTCTAACTACACAGAAAGGAGTTTTATTTAATAGTGCAAGTTAATATGTAATACAGAAGACTGTAAATTGCTTTTCTTTCTTTTCTTTTTGAGATAGAGTCCCACTCTGTCACTCAGGCTGGTGTAATCATGGCTTACTGCAGTCCCGATCTCCTGGGCTCAGACAATCCCGAGTAGCCACCAGGCCTGGTTAATTTTTTTATTTTTGTAGAGACAAGATCGCACTACGTTGCCCAGGCTGGTCTCGAACTCATGGGTTCAAGCAATTCTCCCACCTCGGATTCCCAAAGTGCTGGGATTACAGTCGTCAGTCACTACGCCCAGCATGAATTACTTTTAATAAACTTAGAATCAACTAATAAATAGCAGACATATGAATGTAATCTTAGTGAATTTCATTAATAAGGTTATTTTGCAAATATGCCATGTTACTGTCATCCTGACTGCTTTTTACAATCTTTTAGAACAATGATAAGCTGTCTAGTTGTAAAAATTATATACTGAAATTTTTTAGGTTGTCTGCTGTTTTCAGTCTTACTCTGACACAGTCTCAAAGTCACATAACTTCTGTGAAGACTCTTGCACCTATGCTCCTATCTTCAGCCACTGTTCAGATGATACGGTCTCTGAGGCTTTACCTATAGTGGAATTTCATGAGAGAAGAAATATATTTTGATACTATACTCTTAAGGTCTCAACTTTGACCAACTATATTTTGACCAACTTTGACCAACTTATTTTGGCAGCTGTATTATCTCTATTTTATTTAGGTTATTTCCCTCTTTTTCTTATCATATACATTTAAGTCTAATATTTCTTTTTTTTAATTTATAAAAAACACATATTTATTTGGCCCATGGCAAAGAACACGGCACTTGGTTATCCTATGATGAAAGGAATCACATTGTGAGTAGTCTAATATTTCTTAACTTTTCATCTATTCTTTTTCCAGCACTGCTTAATAGAATGGCTTCTGATCTTCTCTTAAAAGAGAATATTCAAGTTATAAGCATTTACTAATAAAATGGGATACTGGATCATCCCTAAGGTCAAGAACTGCCACATAAAATAATTCTATATATCACCCCTACAACTTTCTCCTCCTGCAATGAAAGGAATTTTAAACTAGATGGCCACCTCCAGAGAAAGCTTTATTTATAGGCCAGGTGAAAATGGGATAATATTCAAAGTTCTGAAAGAAAAAAAATGGCAGCCTAGTAAAGCTACCCTTCAGAAATGAGTGGGAAGTATTTCCTAGTCAAGGAACCACAATGAGACACCACCTCACCCGTTATCAAAAAAACAAAACAAAACAAAAAACAAATGCTAGCAGGATGCAGAAACAGGGAACTCTTTATTATAACTTGTTGGTGAAAATGCAAATAATACAGCCATTATGAGAAACAGTATGGAGGTTTCTAAAAAAACTAAAAATAGCCGGGCTCAGTGGCTCAGCCTGTAATCCCGCGCCTTTGGGAGGCTGAGGTAAGTGGATTGCCTGAGCCTGCGGGTTCGAGACCCACCTGAGCAGACGAGACCTCATCTCTACAATAAATAAAAAAAAATTAGCCGGGCGTGGTAGCGTGCACCTGTAGTTCCAGCTACTTGGAAGGCTGAGGCGGAAGGATTGCCGGAGTCCGGCAGGTTGAGGTTGCGGTGGCCGGGAGCGGCCACTGCACTCCAGTCTGGGAGACAGAGTGAGACTCCAACTCAAAAAAACAAAGCAAAACAAACAAACAAACAAAAAAACTAAAAATAGATCTACCATATGATATAGCCATCCAACTACTGGGTATTTATCCAAAGGAAAGGAGATCAGTATGTCAAAGAGGTAACTGCACTTCCATGCACTACTCATAATAGCTAAGATGTGGGATCAACCTAAGTGTTCATCAACAGATGACGGATAAAGAAAATGTGGTATATATACGCAGTAGAATAATATTTGGCCATAAAAAGCACAAAATTCTGACATTCATGACAACATGGATGAGCACGGAGGATACTGTTAAGTGAAATAAGCTAGTAACAGAAAGATAAATACTGCATGTTCTCAGTCATTTGTGGAAGCTAAAGTACAGAGTACACAACAGTGGTTACTGGGAAGGGTGAGGTGTGATAGAGGCAAAAGTTGGTTGGTTAACGGATACAACGTTACAAGTAGATAGAAGGAATAATTTCTTGGGTTCTGTGGCACTATAGGGTAATGATAATTAACTTATTGCATTTTTTCAATCAATTAGTAAAGCAGATTTTGAATGTTTCCAACACAAAGAAGTGATAAACGCTTGAGGTGATGGACATCCCACTTATCCTGATTTGATCAATACACATTGTACACATGTATCAAAATATCATTGTATCACATAAATATGTGTAATTATTATGTCAATTAAAAATGACAAAAGTAGCTGTGTGTGGTGGCTCAGCCTGTAATCCCAGTACTTCAGGAGGCCGAGGCAAGAGGACTGCTTGAGCCCCAGGATACAAGACCAACCTGGGCAACTTGGTGAGACCTCATCTCTACAATAAATCACAAAAACTAGCCAGGCATGTAGTTCCAGCTACTTGAAAGGCTGAAGTGGAAGGATTGCCTAAGCCCAGCAGGTCGAGGCTGTAGTGGCCATGATCGTGCCACTGCACTCCAGCTTAGGTGACAAAGAGTGAGATCACAACTCAAAAAAAAAAAAAAAAAACCGGGCTCGTTGGCTCAGCCTGTAATCCCGCGCTTTGGGAGGCTGAGGTGAGTGAAATGCCTGAGCCCGGGGGTTCGAGACTTGCCTGGGCAACTTGGTGAGACCTCATCTCTACAATAAATCAAAAAAATTAGCCGGGTGTGGTAGTGCACACCTGTAGTTCCAGCTACTTGGAAGGCTGAGGTGGAAGGATCACCGGAGCACAGCAGGTTGAGGCTGTGGTGACTGGGAGCGGCCACTGCACTCCAGTCTGAGTGACAGAGTGAGACTCCAACTCAAAAAAAAAAAAAAAAAAGACAAAAGCAAAAAAAGTAAAAAAAGAATAAAGAGTTGAAAATTAGAGCAAATATATAAACTAGATAGCCTCTAACAGTCTGAACCACAATCTTACTGTTTTTCACTAAACATTCCTTAGAAATTACCCTTCTGAGAGTTCTCTGTATCACTAGAAAAAAACTCCTCTCTAATTGCTTCCGAGTGGCTATACTATTTATTTATTCTCTCAGGATTCTCTTTTGAAGTGACTGCCAGGTTTTTTCTGTCTCATCCCTATGTACAGATACTTTTAAGCATCCGTTTTCTACTCTTCTCCGTATTCTATTTTTGCAGGAGACCATTCATTTTCACAATGTCAAATGTCACTGCTCTGATGATTGAACGCTCCTTTTTACTCTTAACTCTAACTCATCTATTATTACCACCTCTACAGCAGTTCCCACGAGGTGATCCACTTCATTGTCTGGCAGTCACCTAAAACTTAGCTGGTTCTCAGCTGCTCATTATCATCTCCTAATATCGAAATCATGCTCTTTACACTTTACAACTTCTCCATGTTCTGTAACATGGTAGTTATCTTTGACATTCCCCTTTTATACCTCAATTTGTAAACAAGCTTTCTATTTCTACCTGTGAAACTTTGCTAGCATCTATTCCTTCTTTTCTATTTTATACTTCCATCTCCTAAGATCAGGTTCTTATCATCTTTGCAATGATGCATGATTTCTTCCTGTCTCTAGGATTTTCCTATATTTTAATCTACACTATATGAGGGGGGACCTCAAAAATTGGAATTATCTTTTGGAGGATGGGACCCCTGGAGTACAGGCTTCACCACTAGATAAGTATTCTAGGAAACTATCAGCATCAGTGGACCACCAGTTAGCGTTATGAGAGGGTGTGTTCAGCTTCAGTGGATTTTCTTTTTTTGAGTTGGAGTCTCACTTGGTTGCCCAGACTGGAGTGCAGTGGCCGCTCCCGGCCACCGCAGCCTCGCCTGCTGGGCTCCGGCAATCCTTCCACCTCAGCCTTCCGAGTAGCCGGAATTACAGGCATGCACTACCACGCCCGGCTGATTTTTCGATTTATTGTAGAGATGAGGTCTCGCTGCCCAGGCGGGTCTCGAACCCGCGGGCTCAAGCAATCCACTCACCTCAGCCTCCCAAAGGCGCGGGATTACAGGCTGAGCCACCGAGCCTGACTTCAGTGAATTTTTTGTGGCGATTCTTTCAACACATTTGCCCATTTTGTGATGGATGATTGATGAGTGCACTTGCCCACAACCATACTGAGGTTCAGCAGTTTTTGACCAAAAACGGCATGATCCCCATTCCTGACTCTATTCACCCAATCTTACCCCAAGCAACACTTTTTGGTTTCCTCAGATGAAAAAGTCCTCAAAGAGAATAGTTTTGCCAACGTGGAAGAGGTGAAATTAAACATGGCTGAAGAACAAAAAGGTATCAAAATGGACAAGTTCAAAAGCTGTTGTGAGCAGTGGAAAAGGCATCTCAACAGGTGTACTACATCAAATGGAGAGTACTTTGAAGACAACTGAAGTTTAAATATGTTTATTCTTAAATACATAATTTTTAATGAATAAAGTTCATTATTTTGGGTCCCCCATATATTCTATCAAATCTCAAATGTGGCTTGAGCCAAGTTTTTCTCTCTTAAAAAAGTGTTCGGGCCAGGTGTGGTGGCCCATGCCTATAATCCCAGCACTTTGGGAGGCTGAAGTGAGAGGATTGCCTGAGCCCATGGGTTCGAGACAGCCTGGGAAACTTGGGAAGACCTCATCTCTACAATATACCAAAAAATTAGCCAGGCGTGTTGGCATGTGCCTGTAGTTCCAGCTACTTGGAAGGCTGAGGCAGAAGGATCACTTGAGCCCAGCAGGTTGAGCTGTGGTGGCTGGGAGCATGCCACTGACCTCCAACCTGAGTGACATAATGAGACTCCAACTCAAAAAAAAAAAAGTGTTCATACCTCCCAATGCATGTCTGATTTTTTTAAAGTCTTTGTTAAACTGGTTCTACACTTTGCATCCAAAATTACTGTCTAGTTCTTCTAATTTTGACTCTGCTACACATAAAGCAGGCTTGGAATCACAATTTCTCTGCATTTCCTCTTATGGTGGTAACTTGGAAAAATGTTGGTGTTAAAGAAATACTACAATTTACTTAATTTATTATTTAGTCATGAAATAAAAGTTCCCCTAGTCATTCATTTCAATATAATACATTAAGCAGTGATTACTATAACAAGCACTGTGCCAGGTGCCAGAAATAAAAAGATGATGAACATTACTGATCTACACCTCAAAGAGCTCCCAATCTAATAGCAAAGAATGGTTTGAAATGAAATAGGAAAACTACAATCTACCACTGTACAACGATCTTCTCACATCACTAAAATACAGTATAATACAACCAATAGTCTCAGCCTCATAAAAGACACTAAACTGGCAAATGATCAAAAACAGATTTAAACACAGCAGTCTACCTCCACTGAGTTAAAATTGTGGGTTCAAGCCTGAGGGCTAAACATTTCTACAGAGGTAAGGACTTCAAAGTGATCTAAAAGTTCACACAAATCCAGGTTAGCTAGGACTAGTTAGGAAAATGGCTATACTCTCCTTTGTTGTTTTTGTTAAGTTGAATATACACTTCTGTAAAGCAATGTGATTCAAAAGTTGAATATACACTTCTGTAAAGCAATGTGATATGGGAAAAGTGACTCCCATATACATACCCATGAGATCAGCAAATCCTCCTACTGGCAAACGACAGGTTCCAGTAACAAACTGCAGAAGTCTCATTCTCTTCTCATTATCGATTTCTTTAACAAACTGTTAAAAGCACATTTAAAGACATATGTAGGTCATGTTACATTCAGCAAACTAAACAAGAAAGAAAAATGGTAATTTCAGATCTTAAAACCCTTGTATTAGATAATTACTTCACTCAACATGGTGGATGGAGGGAGCACTTCCATGTACTACCCACTAATCTTTCCCTGTATAAGTCTTAGGATAAAATCCTTAAATGGAGATAGAAAAAGAAGGGGGGGTCTGGGTCTGACCACTCCCTGCTCATGACCCATGTGGCTTAGTCAGTACAGACTGCTTGATTTTTATCAACAACTGAAATCAAGTTCACAGAATTCTGATACAGACATATCTCTATAACCTTTTATCAATGTTCTTTAGGTTTTGGTATAGTTACATAGTAAAAATTATGTGGTTTTTTTACCTCTACAATTCTGACTCAAAACATCAGGTTTCTGGACAACATTTCTAGCCTGTACCACAACTATTTTGGCTCCACAAAATATTTTTTGGTACAGAACAATTTTTATCTTGCTGTACTACTATCAACTGTTTCAAAACACTAACTCTACTTGTTACAGAAGTTCATCTCATTTCAGTGTCTCATATGTATTTCTTTACATGTATGACAGACATTTTAAAATTATTTAAATTGTGATAAAACATACACAACATAAAATTCACTTTTTTAACCATTTTAAGTGTAAAATTCAATGGCATTAAGTACTTTCACAATATTGTGGAAGCATCAACACTATTTCCAAAACTTCTTCAACACTCCAAAAAACAACTATGTACACATTAAACACAAGTTCCCACTCTTACTCCCTGCAGCCTGTTATCCTCTATTCTACTTTCTGCCTCTATAAACTTGCCCATCCTAGGGCCTCGTCTAAGTGGATTCATACAATATTTGTTCTTTTGCATCTGACTTATTTCACTTATCTTAAAATTCATGCTTTTATTCAAAATTTTCATTTCCATTTTACGGCAGAGTGATATTCCATTGCAGATGGGCCCAACTTATGATTTTTTCACATTACAATGGGTTTATTGAGATTACATGTCTCTATCATAAGTAGATGAGCATCTGCACTTAGGATGGTTCAACATGTCGATTTTTGCCTTTACAATGGGTCTATTGGGGTTTTAAATACATTCTTGGCCACATGATAATTTTGGCCTATAATCGTTTTTATTTTTATTTTTTTTTTGAATTGGAGTCTCACTCTGTTGCCCAGACTGGAGTGCAGTGGCTGGGAGCAGCCACTGCACTCTCGCCCTGCTGGGCTCCGGCGATCCTTCTGCCTCAGCCTTCCAAATGGATGGAACTACAGGTGCGAGCTACCATGCTCGGCTAATTTTTGATTTATGGTAGAGATGAGGTCTCACCAAGTTGCTCGGGCAGGTCTCGAACTCGCGGGCTCAGGTAATTCACTCACCTCGGCCTCCCAAAGCGTGGGATTACAGGCTGAGCCACTGAGCCCAGCCATTTTTATTTTTTTTAGGTTAGAAAATATAATTTATTTAGAAAGTAAATTAGAAAGAGCGAGAGAGCGAGAGAGAGAGAGAGGATTCACCTCCCCAAGGTAGGGAAGGGGGCCAAAGCTGTGAAACATGACAATGGCCATAGCTCAAAGAGCACATGACTGCATAAGAGTATAGTAAGTCAATGACCAGTTTTTATTCTTTTAAATTTTTTTGTAGAGTTGGGGGCCCTCACTATGTTGATCAGGCTGATCTTGAACTCTGGGACTCAAGTGATACTACTTAAAAGGAACCAGTTTACTAGGACATTCTGAGTTGAGGAGCATCTGGATATGTATATGCCATATATTGTTTATCCAATAATTTTTCAATGGACATTCAGGCTGCTTTCACCATTTGGTGCAGTGGAATAATACTTTCAAGAATACCGGTGTACAAGTAGCCATTTGAGTCCTACTTTCAATTCTTTTGGGTGTTTGGAATTCCTGGGTCTTTTGTGAATTCTAAATTTACTGTTTTGAGGAAGTGTCAAACTATTTTCCATGGCAATACACTATTCTATAGTACCAACAGCACTATATGAGGTTTCTAATTTTTCCACCAACAACCGTTATTTTCCATTAAAAAAATGAAACTGGCCGGGCTCGGTAGCTCAGTCTATAATCCCAGCACTTTGAGAGGCCGAGGTGAGTGGACTGCCTGAGCCCGCAGGTTCGAGACTCGCCTGGGCAACTTGGCGAGACCTCATCTCTACAACAAATCAAAAAATTAGCTGGGCGTGGTAGTGCGCGCCTGTAGTTCCAGCTACTTGGAAGGCTGAGGCAGAAGGATCGCTGGAGCCCAGCAGGTGGAGGCTGTGGTGGCCGGGAGTGGCCACTGCACTCCAGTCTGGGCAATGGAGTGAGACTCCAACTCAAAAAAAAAAAAAGCCGAAAACTGAAAAATCACCTAAATATTTAATGGTACACATTAAAGAATCTCTATACATTCATTCATAAATGGAATACTATGCAGCCATTAAAAGTGACAGACTAGGCCCGACTCAGTGGCTCAGTCTGTAATCCCAGCACTTTGGGAGGCTGAGGTGAGTGGATTGCCTGAGCCCGTGGGTTCAAGATCCACCTGGGCAACTTGATGAGACCTCATCTCTACAATAAATCAAAAATTAGCCGGGCGTGGTAGCGCACGCCTGTAGTTCCAGCTACTTGGAAGGCTGAAGTGGAAGGATCGCCGGAGCCCAGTAGGTCGAGGCTGCGGTGGCTGGGAGCGGCCATTGCACTCCAGTCTGGGCGACAGAGTGAGACTCCAACTCAAAAAAACAAAAACAAAAAAAAATTATACTAATAGGTACGAAGTGGGATCTAACTGTAGTTTAAACTGCATTTCCCAAATGACTAGTGATGTTGAGCATATTCTTCTATGCTTATAGCAGACATTTATACCCCCCCCAAGAAATCCCATTATGATTTTAAGCCAGGTCTCTTAAAATTTTTCGTTCTGGATATTATATACTTCTTAATGAAGTATGAATGATGAAAACCATACTTTAGATAGTTCTATAAAATCCCAAAAGTATTTAAATCAAATGCAGGTAAGTCTTATCATCCACAATTGTATTATACTCTACTCTGGGCAAAGCTGCAATTACTTAGCAGCAATTGTACAAGGATACTATTATAATCTGCATTCTTTTATTGTAATGCATAGGATGTACTGAGGGACTTACACACACTGTATATTTTGTTCTGTGACTTATTACCATATGTAGTAAGCACATTTTAAAAAATTATGCAGTGTCTACTAATAGAAATAAGTATGGAAACAAACCTGCCAAAACCACATGATTTGTTTGCTTGTCCTTGTGTAATGACGGTAGATGGCATGTCTTTGCCAGTCATTCAAATCAATTTCTTGCATTCCACATAAAAGGACCTTTAGGGATGAAAAAGAAAAATTGTTTTCCTACATAACTGTACAAAAATGCTGGACATCATACATAAGGAAAGGCTAATATTAAAACTTCAGAAGAACAAACTGATCAGCAGGCTTTGTCTTATAAACTATACATCAAGGACTATATCCATATTACTCATGAACTCAAAGTTCCATCATATGGTATCATATATACAAGTGTTCAGGGAAGTATATAGATATATTTTGAGTTGGAGTCTCACTCTGTTGCCCAGACAGGAATGCAGAGGCACACTCGCTGCCACTTGACCTGCTAGGCTCAGGTGATCCTTCCACCTTAGCCTTCCAAATAGCTGGAACTACAGACGTGTGTCCCAATGCCCAGCTAATTTTTCAATTTACTGTAAACACGAGGTCACTCCAAGTTGCCCAGCTGGTCTCAAATCCCTGGACTCAGGTAATCCTCTCACCTCGGCCTCTCAAAGTATTGGGATTATAGGTGTGAGCCACCGCACCCAGCCCAGGGAAATATTAGTAAGTCACACAACTGTAGAGTAGTCCTAATAGTAGTACTTTTTGGGGAGATAATATTCTACTTTTATCTTTGGGTAAATTATGCTTTTCTTTAACCACAGGGGATATTTTGAAACATCTTGCCAGCATAAAAAACACTACTACAATTGGAAAGATGGGAAAGTGAGTTGAAAGTAAACACCTGATGGCATTATTTAATAGTATGGTACAGAAGAATGAAGAAAAACTCATTACCTCTAATTCCTTGGCATCAAAGTATTGCAAATATTGCTGGGGAAGAATCTCATTAAAGCCCTCAAAAAAGGCTTGAGTCTGTTCTTCAACACCTCGAGACAATCTCCATTCAGCTACCATCCTGGTAAATAAATAAAGTTTAGAGTTAACCTTTAAATTTTGAATATACAAATACATTTTTAAAACTTATTTTGAAAAACTTAGAATATATACCAAAAGTAGGGTATAACAAACCCCCGTGTACACATGTCCAAGTTTCATCACAATGCCAATCTTATTTCTTCTAGGCCTGTACTCATATTCTAGATATCATAATTTCATTTTTAGCAAGTATTTCAGTATGTCTCTACAACACGAAGACTCCTTTAAAAGCAAAAACTTTATTTTTTAATTTTAGTTTTTAAGGATACTTTACTAGCAGGAATGAAAACATAACCTATAAAAACATAACCACATTATTATTCTATAAACAAGGAATTCTTAAATCCAGCGAGTCTATCCTTAAAAATGAAAATGAAATAAAAAAATAAAAGTAAAATAAAAATGTTTTAATGTAAAAGCTAGGAGAATTTATTGTCAGCAAATATACACTAAGATAAAAGGTAAAGAAGCTGGGCATGGTGGCTCACGCCTATAATCCCAGCACTTAGGGAGGCCAAGAAGAGAGGAATGGCTGAGCCCTGGGGTTAGTGACCAGACTGGGAAACATGGCAAGACCTCATCTCTACAATAAATAGAAAAAATTAGCTGGGTGTGGTGGCACATGTCTGCAGTTTCAGCTACTTGTAAGGCTGAGGCAGAAGGATTGCCTGAGTCCAGCAGATTGAGGCTGCAGTAGCCATGATCATGCAACTATAAGCCAGCCTAGAGGATAGAGTGAGACTCTGAATCAAAAAAAAAGAGAAAGGGAAAAGAAAAATTTTAAAGCCAAAGGGAAATGATTCTAGATAAAGAAATAGATCTGTGAGAAGAAATGAGGAGAATCAGAATGGTAGTGTGAGTAAATATAAAAGATTATTCTTCCTTAATTTCCTTAAAAATCTATTGATTTCTTAAAACAAGAAAAATAGTAATAAGGTATTATATTTATAACATATGTAGAAATAAAATATGACAATAATACCACAAATAGCTGGAATGAGGTAAACAGAGCTATACTATCATGAGCTTTTTATATTGTACAGGAAGTATTGTAATATTAATTTTAGGTAGACATGGATACATTAAAGATATATATTATTATAATCATCAGATTCGCCGCTAAAAAAAAGACTAAACAAAATTAGCCGGATGTAGTGGCACACGCCTGTAATCCCAGCTACTCAAGGAGGCTGAGGAAGAAGGATCACCTGAGCCCAGGAGGTAGAGGCTACAGTGAATCACAACTGTGCCATTGCACTCCAGACTGAGCAACAGAGTGAGACCCCATTTAGGAAACAAAACAAAACAAACAAAACCAGTTACTGAGCACTATTAATCAAGGGTGAAATAAAATTATAACCACAATGAGATACTAACTGACAATACTGAGTTGCCAAGAATGTAAAGCAACTCTAGCAGGATTGTAAAATGGTACAACTTTAAGAACCATAGGTGCATCCTATCACACCTGGCTAATTTTTTGATTTATTGTAGAGATGAGGTCTCACCAAGTTGCCTGGGCTGGTCTCAAACCCTCGGGCTCAGGCAATCCACTCACCTGAGTCTCCCAAAGTGCTGGGATTACAGGCTGAGCCACCAAGCCAGGCCAGCAGTTTCTTATACAAGTAAATACCTATCCTAAGCCTAGTAGTTTCATTCTTAGGTATTTCCCCAAGATAAATATGTCCACCAATAAAAGTTCAACAAGAATGTTCGCGGGGCAATTTTACTTATACTACCCCTAAAACAGGAAACAACCCAAATGTCCATCAACAAAAGAATGGATAAACAAATTTCAATATATACAAAGCAAGGAATACTTTTCAGCAATAAAAAGGAATAAAATATACAATATGGCTAAATCTCACAAACATCGTATAAAAGAAACCAGTCACAAAAAGTCACACACAAAACCACAGACCAGATGACTGCATTAAAAGAACTTCAAGATCATACACAGTTATGGAAATAGAACTGAACATAACTGGTTACCTCTGGGCTAGGGGAAGGGAGATGTGTATGGTACTGCCCCTTTATGGGGTCAAGAAGAAAAAAAATGTTTCATAATTCGACTTGGGTCATGTTTACACAAACATGAGGTTATACAGAACAGCATTTACAGAACTGCAAGAGTGATTTAGCACTATTTCTACCCTTAGAATGCTCACATTTGGGCTGATATACACATCTCTCAAATGCATACTGTGCATTTAGGATCAGTGTGTTTTATTCTAAGTAAATTATACTTTTTTTTTTTAAGTTGGAGTCTCACTCTGTCGCACAGGCTGGAGTGCAGTGGTACGCTCACTGCTACCGCAACCTCAACCTGCTAGGCTCAGACAATCCTGCCGTCTCAACCTTCCAAGTAGCCAGGACTATAGGCACGTGCCACTACGCCCAGGTAATTTTTTTATTTATTGTAGAGATGAGGTCTCACTAAGTTGTCCAGGCTGGTTTCGAACCTGTGAGCTCAGGCAAATCTCTCGTCTTGGCCTCCCAAAGTGCTGGGATTATAGGCGTGAGCAAACACGCACGGCTAAATTATACTTCTTTTTTTTTTTTTTGGAGTTGGAATCTCACTCTGTCGCCCAGACTGGAGTGCAGTAGCTGCTCCCGGCCACCGCAGCCTCGACCTGCTGGGCTCCGGCGATCCTTCCGCCTCAGCCTTCTGAGTAGCCGGAATTACACGCATGCGCTACCATGCCCGGCTGATTTTTTGATTTATTGTAGAGATGAGGTCTCTCCAAGTTGCCCAGGCGGGTCTCAAACCCGCGGGCTCAGGCAATCCACTTACCTCAGCCTCTCAAGGCGCGGGATTACAGGCTGAGCCACCAACCCCGGTTAAATTATACTTCTTACAAAAATATTTTTTAAAATCCAACAACTCTGAAATGGTAAGCATTCTTGCTGTTTATTATCCTAAAATGTTATACTACTGATAACAAGACTATTGACGATCACAGTATATTTCTTATTTACTTGGAATCTTGAATCATTCCCTCTCTAGAATACTAAATATGCCATAACAAAATCTAGACTCGTCATTAAACAGAAAAAAACAAAAAATGGAAAAAAAAATAACAAGAACCAACTAGATTTTTAAAAGGATATTTTTAATTAATTAAATTTTTTAAAGGATAGCTTATTTACCAGTGTGTTAAACAGTGTACTTTTAATTACGGAGGAAAACTAGGCAAGTAGTCCAGAAACTGGAACTTAAGAAGAAACTGATATATGGTTCACACAGAATTACTGTTGATAAGATAGATATGAATGAACTAACAACTAATATGAACCAATAACTCTTGAGACTAGAAGTATGAACGCAAAGAATTAGGATATACATTAAACCCTTGCTTTACTTGTAAATTTTACCTTATCTTGCAGTATTCCCCATGAAAATATCTACACATATATTTGAGATTCTTTTTAAATGACATGTTATATAGTATAGTGGTTATAGAATTGGTATTTAAAACAGTGATCTAGAATGACTGTTACCCTTAAAGCTCTTTTTTTTGAGTCAGAGTTTCACTGCTCCCCAGGCTGGAGTGCAGTAGCACACTCATGGTCACCACAACCTCAACGTGCTGGACTCAGGTGATCCTTCCACCTCAACCTTCCAATAGCTGGAACTACAGGTGTGCGCCACCACACCTCGTTAATTTTTTTAAAATTTATTGTAGAGACAAGGTCTTGTCAAGTTGCCCAGAGTAGTCTTGAAACTGTGGGCTCAGGCAATCCTCTTACCTTGGCTCCCAAAATGCTGGGATTATTTAGCACTATTTCTGCACCCAGTACTTATAGCTCTTTTAACAACACTTCTGAAGACCTCTTTTTGGCCAAGTGTAGTAGCTTGTGCCTGCCTATAATCCCAGCACTTTGGGAGGTCAAAGTAGGAGGATCACTTGAGGCCAAGAGTTCAAGATCAGCCTGCACAACATAGCAAGATGCCATCTTTACTTCTATAATAAAAAATAAAAATAAATGTAAAATAAATAAATAAACAAGCATCTATTTTTAGAAATGAGAAATAACTGCCTAGATAAGATAATGATGAGTACAAAGACAAATGAATTTTGAGATACTGCCCATTGGTATTAGTAGGCAATTATCAACATGCTGCAATCCAACAAAAGGGTAAACTATGTCCAAGGGTGCAATTGCTCACCTGATGTATTCCTCTTTATTTTCTTCTGTTACAAGAATATTTCCGCCATTGGGTTTCAAATCATGACTCTTAATTTCACCTAGAATTTCTTTGTCGACAGAGAAGTACATTTCCAAACCACATTCCTCAATATTGTTTTCTCTGTACAAATGAAATTAGCACTGTTGGTTATATTCACCAATTCAATCATAATTTAAAAGCTTTAAATTAAAGGCCTATGTTCTTAAATAATTAATATTAAACTTTAACATCAAAATAAGAAGAAATTGGAAGATAGTGCTCTAAGATTTTCATATTATTGCCTAAGATCTTGGGTGTGTTTTTGTAAAATTTACTGCTGAATAACATGACAGGTTTGATCCTTAAATTAAAGAACCAATTACACATGTATACCAATGCCATAATGAAAGCAAATAAACCGTATTTTAGTAAATTAAAGGGAAACAGAAACTTACTTAACCCAGATGAGAGAATTGTAAAATTCTGGATCAATAGATTCTAAATCCTTGAGTCCAACTGGTTTGTTCAAGATACGCTTATAGAATGGTAAAGAAAAACCTGTGTCTATAAACTTCCCATGGAACAGAGCCTATTAAAAAAGGAAACAATGCCAGTTAGGATAACTATGCAACAGTTATCTTACTTCACAATGTTAGATTAATCCTTCTTTTAAAAAACTTTTCTGTCATAAGATCTGCTATAGCATATAGAAGAAAATTTAGTATTGCTCAATTAGCAAAGTAAACACACAGTTCTTCAGTTCTTCACCTGTACTTACCATGGCAATAAACCTGCCAATAAAACGAAAGTATTTCAGGTGATCTGGATTGATGTAAGAAGCGGGGTTTATCTGCAAGCAGTAGTTATCCTTCCCTGCATATTCAAACAGGCAATACATTGGGTTCAACACTTCATGTGACAAAAGAAAGAACCATTCTCTGAAATCAAAAGAAAACTTAGGATGAAAAATCTTGTAAATAACCATGCCAACAAATCAAAGAGCAATGCTACAAAGTTCTCAGGAATACACCTCAGCTGGTGATAGTTTTCTAATCTCATGTTGATTTTGACTGCTTCTGTTCAAACTCTCATCTGTTTTACAAAGATGAGGGCTATACAACTGCTCATTATTATATTTCAAAGAATCTAAGACAGTATTACAACTTTACTTGATGAACCACTAAAATTTTTTTTCAATTATACTTGGGCTATGCATCCCAATTTCAGAGACATTAACATATGAAAATGTTAGTCTTAGAATCAGTGAAATACTATACATAGGTACATTTAAAATACATTGTTGATCCATGTGATTAGAGTGGCTAAAATAAGTCAAATATTTCATCTATTTCTTTCTTTCTTTCTTTTTTTTTTTTTTGCGTGGGAGTCACACTCTGCTGCCCAGGCTGGAGTGCAGCTTCGACCTGTTGGGCTCAGACGATTCTTATACCTCAGCCTTCCAAGGAGCTGAAACCATAGGCATATGCCACCATTCCTGGATAGTTTTTTTTTTTTTTTAGTTTATTGTAGAGATGAGGTCTCAACAAGTTGTCCAGGCTGTTCTCAAACCCGTGGGCTCATATTTCATCTATTTCTAAGTTCCATAATGATCCCCATTAAGTGCCACTACTCTGTACATCTTAGATGAATATGAAGTCTTCCAATTTCAGTCAGTAAAGCACTTATTACAGTCACTCATTTATTATAAAAATTCCCTGAGAAACTAATTCAGATGCTGTGAAAATTCAAACCCATATTAACATAACATTATAGTTACTAAAATTATTTAACACAGGTGGTAGAGCAGATGTGGGGCAGTACATGTGGCATCATCTTGTACACCAGACCTCTCTTCTTGTTAATTCAGGCCTCTGGTGGCCATGCTACTTATACTTGAATATAGCTGACTTTCTGATTAAGAATGAATAAGATAGCCGGGCTCGGTGACTCAGCCTGATCCCACGCCTTTGGGAGGCTGAGGTGAGTAGATTGCCTGAGCCCGCGGGTTCAAGACCTGCCTGGGCAGGCGAGACCTCATCTCTACAATAAATCAAAAAAAATTAGCCGGGCGTGGTAGCGCGTGCCTGTAGTTCCAGCTATGTGGAAGGCTGAGGCGGAAGGATCGCCGGAGCCCAGCAGGTCGAGGCTGCGGTGGCCAGGAGCAGCCACTGCATTCCAGTCTGGGCGACAGAATGAGACTCCATCCCCCTCAAAAAAAAAAAGAAAAGAAAAAGAATGAAGCTGGGCTCGGTGGCTCAGCCTGTAATCCCGTGCCTTTGGGACGCTGAAGTGAGTGGATTGCCTGAGCCCGCGGGTTCGAGACACGCCTGGGCAGCGAGACCTCATCTCTACAATAAAAAAAAAAAAAAATCAGCTGGGCATGGTACGCATGCCTGTAATTCTGGCTACTTGGAAGGCTGAGGCGGAAGGATCGCCGGAGCCCAGGAGGTTGAGGCTGCGGTGGCCGGGAGCAGCTACTGCACTCCAGTCTGGGCAACCGAGTGAGACTCCAACTCAAAAAAAAAAAAGGAAAAAGGAAGAAGATTGTCCTCTTTTTCAGTTATCTTTAACTTATACAAAATGAAATGCTTCTATTCATTATTTATCTGTGATTACTTCATATATTTTGAAATAGTTTTATTTAAATGTGGAAATGTAAGATAAATAGAACTACTATAGTCAGTAGTTAGTATACAAAGACTCAGGCTCTGAATTAGGTCATTAATAATTAATATTTCCACTCTTTACAATAATCCTGGAAAGGTAGACATTACTACTCTTATTTTACAGATGAAGATACTTGGCCAAGGTCATACTACTGGGAGCAGAAAAAAGATTCAAATGCAGTCTTTTTTTTTTTTTTGCAGTTGGAGCTGCCCAGGCTGGAGTGCAGTGGCATGATCATGGCTACCACAGCATCAACCTGCTGGGCTCAGGCAATCCTTCCGCCTCCACCTTCCAAGTAGCTGGAACTATAGGTGTACAGCATCATGCCTGGCTAATTTTTTAAAATTTATTATAGAGATGAGGTTTTGCCAAGTTGTCCAGGCTGGTCTTGAACCCCTGGGCTCAGGCAATCCTCTCACAAAATCCTCTCCCAAAGTGTCCAGTCTTGACCCTAAAGTCCTTGGATTTGCATAATGCCACTGCTTTGTAATTTATTTATTTATTTTTTGATTTATTGTAGAGATGAGGTCTCAGCAAGTTGCCCAGGCTGGTCTTGAACCTGTCAGCTCAGGCAATCCTCTCACCTCAGCCACCCAAAGTGTTGGGATTATAGGTGTGAAGCACTGTATCCGACCTGCTTTGCAAATTTTTAATATTGGATTAGAAGCTCCAATATAAGGAAAGCGGAATTAAGACTTCAAACTCCTATTTTATACAGTCTTTTATATTCTCATGATAGATATGTTAATCTCAGTTGGCAACTGAGTGACTATTATCTATCTCTGTAATCTGTGGTGGGGAAAAACGTCCTGATCACTATAGAGTCTTACGTGCTTTGTGGAAGATATGAGGTAGTTGACTGAACACTGGCCACTGGTTAGATGATACAAGTTTGCGTCCAGGTTCTACAACTTATTATGTGTGTTAGGTGAGTCTCTAAATGTCTTTATCACCTGGAAAATTCTGTTTTACAGGATTATCCTGAGGATTAAATATGTGATACAGAAAGTACCGAATTGATATTTGCCGAAACTCTGTACCTAAAAAGATATAATTACTACATTTCATTTTCCTAAAATATAAGATTGAGAAAGTAATACTTGCAAGCAAAGTGTAATGGTACCTTTGGAGGAAAGGAACTAAGTTCTGAGTATTCATATTATCACTACCTTGCTACACCTCCATAATCTAAACCTTCTTCTCCTGGAAAAATCACCCACAAACGTCTTCGCAGATCTTGAGGACTGAAGCTCATTATCTATGAAAAAAAAATGCAAAAAAATTGGTGAAAGAAGTTCTTGAAACATTGTCTACCACTTCCAGCTCTGAAATTTCCTTCATTATAGGAAACTTAAATCCCCCATGACATAGAATGGTATTGACTGTGTAGTCAAAACCACACATGTAGAAAATTCTTTAAGTTTCATGATATTTATATACATATTTATATTTTTATATACTTTACACACACATGGCTTTACTTTTAATAATGCTACTACTGACTTATAAAGTTGCTTACATCAATTGCTTAGAGCACAGAGTAACTACAGCCTTAGTCAGGGGTTAGATAGTGATTTTTGGTTTCGTTAGGTTTGGCATTAGTTCACAGCCAAAAGTACATAACAGCTAATTGGCTATCCTAGAAATAAAAACCAGTGGCTATAGAAAGAACCCAGAAAACTTTGGAAACTCATTCTCAGTGGTAACCTATACATAGCCAGAAAAACTACTCAAATTTTGTGTCCCACTATAGGTGGTTAACAGAATCGCCACTGAAGAACAGTATCATTACTGAGCTACATTGATAGGCCATTTGGTTCCCCCTATGTACTATTTGACCAAAATTGGGTGAGCACAGTATTGCATATATTAATCACTCTTCAGGAAAAAAATGGATGGGCCCAGAGAGGGAGAAGGTGATAAAATTTCTGGTTTTTGTCCAGTGATGAGAATAAACTCTCACATTTATATATCCAGAGAGAATCAGTAAGTAACCTATTTACTCAGTTCCTGTTCTCTTAGTTCATCACAAAATGGATATATTACTTTTATGAATTCACATCCCACCCAAACAAGAAAATCCCAGGTATGATAAAAAAAAATTCAATTAAATGCTTATGACATATGAACATGTTTATGACAAACATATTACAAATACCATAAGCTAGATATATAGTATCACAAATGAGAAATGTCACAAAACTAAACTATCAGTTTTGTTCTTTTTTGAGTCAGAGTATCACTCTGTCACCCAGGCTGGAGTGAAGTGGCATGATCACAGTTTACTACACACCTTTAACCTCCTAGTTTCAAACGATCTTTCTGCCTTAGCCTCCTGAGTAGCTGGGACTACTACGGGCGCATACCACCACACCTGGCTATTTTTTTTTATTGTCATAGATACTATGTTGTCTAAGCTGATCTCAAACTGATCTCAAGCAATTCTCTCACCCTGACCTCCAAAAGTGCTAGGATTACAGGTATGAACCACCATGTTCATCCTAAACTATCTTTAAGTAATTCCTGTTAACAAATGCCTAATATGAAAGGAAAAAATTTTTTTTTCTCCTACAGTTTCCCTCATAACCAGTTGTGCCATGTTGACAGAAGAAGTGCTACCAGAGCAATTTTGTCCAACAGTTATCAGAAAATGTGATGCTAATTTTGCTGTTAGATTTGTTACCCTTAAGCAATCAAATTTTAACTTTTTATAAACTATTTTTTTGGTAGATGTTAAATACAGGGTGACAGCTTTAAACAACGGTTGGAAAAGTCTTTAGATTTCAAACATCAAAAGATACAGAAACAGTTTAATCATGTTTTGCATCCTTTCAGCACTGCTACCAGCAAGTTCTTTTTAAAGAAACTGTCCCAACAGAGACTGACTGCTCAGTGATGAAAGGATGGTTATGAATATAAAAAGTAGAAAAAGCCAAGCACTGGAGTGGGGAATGGCCTTTGACACATCAGATCAAGGAAATTATTTGTAATTCTCTAATGGCCTCAAGTCAAGGTCCAGCTCCCCCTAAAATGCTGCCTGTTCCTACACAGTAGGATGCCAATCAGCTTTTCCTTTAATGTTAATAACTGAGGCTCCATTAGGAAATGAACATAACGGTTTATAAAAGCAAGTAGTCAGCTACCGTCAACGCTTTTCCCTTTGCATTCAGTTTGGTACTTTTTTTTTTTTTTTGTTGATTTTCTGTAGAGATGAGGTCTCGCCAAGTTGCCCAGGCGGGTCTTGAACCCGCGGGCTCAGGCAATCCACTCACCTCAGCCTCCCAAAGCGTGGGATTACAGGCTGAGCCACCAAGCCCCGCTCAGTTTGATACTTCTTAAAGCTGTAGCTACTACAGTATCACAAATGTGCAAAAATAAAAAATCACTTCCATATCTGGCTACAAAATAAGGACTAATCAGATGTTTTAAGGCCTTCTTTTTACTGGTCACTTAAGTTTTCTCTATTATACAATCACTTAATGTTTACTTGATAGTTGTTTGTGATATCTGCAAGATAAGGTAAATAGTAAATGAACTTAGGCTCTGAGAACAAGTGAAAAATTGACTATAGCTGAAAACTCATGCCAATGACCAAATACTTTCTTACCTACATTAAGAAAATGTTTAATGATAAGTGTAACACAGACTTTTGTAAAAATTAAGTAATGCAGAAGTATAAAAACAAAGTCTTCTCTCATTTCCACCCATCTAACAAGGTTCTGCTTCTATGTTGCTTCCACATAGTAACTCATCCCTTAGAATGAGAAATAGTCCTTGCTGATGCTTGGGGGTCATTAAATAAAGGATTTAAACCCTGAAGGCTCTCTTTGATGGCTAGGCATGATGTGCAGGTCTGTAGTCCCAGCTACAGGAGGAAGAACCAGAAGGATCATCCTGAGCCTGAAGCTGCAGTGAGCCATGATTGTGCCATTGCACTCTAACCTGGGCAAGACAGTGAGACCCCAATTAAAAAACAAAACAAAACAAAAAGCACAACACACATGACACACACAACACACACACACCTCTAAATGTTCCTCAATGTTAAGTGTGAAGGTAGCTGGCAATAAGATTAGATTTAAAAATTTCAAGAACTACAACTCAAGAAGCTCCAAACTGTTCAGATTAAACTGCCAACACCAAAAGGTGACAGCTAGGGGGAGAACCATTGAATAAATGAAACAGTACCTGTTGAAAGGAATCCTCAAACAATGTTTTTCTTGTCACTGTAATCTTTATATGCTGTGGCATGGCCAGTTGCTGAAATATAAGAATGACTTAAGTCAACTCTCATCATTAAAATAGCCTATCAAAAAACCAAAAGGGGAAAAGTTTTATTTACTTTTATAAGTAAATAAGAAATAAGTAGAATGAATATGAATTTATATTCAATAATGTTTTCCAAAGCATTTGTGAACACTCTTGCTAACTATAAATTATTTAATATATGAAAAACAGAAAACAATATCTCATATGCACAGTGCTTTCTCAATAATGAGTCAAATAAATTTTCACTCAATTTTACTTTCAGTTCATTCAGATTCTTCTTGCTTCCAATGGTCCAGTTAATTATAAGAGTTTGAAGTTTACAAATATTCATCATGGTAACACTTTGACTAATGCATTCATTTTATCTAGAGCTCATAAAAAATCATTAATCCAAGTAAATGTACACTGGAAATATGTGATCACATCTCATTAAAAAAACACTCTGAAGCCGGGCTCAGCGGCTCAGCCTGTAATCCCAGCACTTTGGGAGGCTGAGGTGAGTGAATTGCTTGAGCCCGCGGGTTCGAGACCCGCCTAGGCAACTTGGCGAGACCCCATCTCTACAATAAATCAAAAATTAGCCGAGCGTGGTAGCATGCGCCTGTAGTTCCAGCTACTCGGAAGGCTGAGGCGGAGCACAGCAGGTCGAGGCTGTGGTGGCCGGGAGCGGCCACTGTACTCCAGTCTGGGTGACAGAGTGAGACTCCAACACACAAAAAAAACCAAAAACAAAACACTCTGATTTTAACACGTAGGTACAGAGATTTTCATGTATTTATCAATCAAGGCCATTTTTATCAAATGCTAGATATAAAAGTGGCCGATTACAATTACAACAGAAATGTTTTAACTTATATTTGAAAATTTCTATAATCTGAAGGTAATGGGACTGAGGAAAAAGTGACAATGTTTTCTTATTTAAATAATTTCAAGCTTAACTTTCTAAACAACAGAAGCCACAAATTATCTAATGGATAAAATCTATCCCTTTCCCTAATGGCGAGACCTCACCTCTATAATAAATCAAAAAATTAGCTGGGCATGGTAGTGCGCGCCTGTAGTTCCAGCTACTTAGAAGGATCGCCGGAGCCTAGCAGGTTGAGGCTACAGTGGCTGGGAGCGGCCACTGCACTCCAGTCTGGGCGACAGACTGGAGACTCCAACTCAAAAAAAAAGAGGAAATAGATTCTAATGCTTCCCACTTTACCTGTTTTTCCATGGGTTAATTATTTTCACAATCACTGTGTAATAAAAGCAACACAACAAAGGAAAAGGAGTACAGAGATACAGTCCCAATACTAACCTGACACCAGAACCGGAAATACTGAACCTTTGCCTTGAAGTCCCGAACATAGGCTATCTGGGGTCCGTTGTCTCTGAGGAGGAACAAGAGTTAACATGACTATATAGCTGCTTGTCAAAGATGACACTGAAGGAGAGCAGCATACCACCCATCCCAGTATTTAGCTGTCAAAAACAAAAATACTAAGTGCAGCAGACTCCTAACATAATTGTCCTTTTCTCTCTATTTTTTGTTTTTTTGAGATATTTCCCCAGGACTTTTTTTTTTTTTTTTTTTGAGATAGTGTCTCACTCTTGTTACACAGGCTGGAGTGCAGAGGCATAATTCAAGTTTACTGCAGCCTCAACCTTCCCCAGGACTATTTTTAAATAAGAGAAAAACATTGGTTTTGTTGAAGCCATTGTAGTAGAATTTTCTTTTATATGCTGCAAATCTAACAGTTAGCCTAAAGGTTGTTTCTGGCTGAGAATGTTGTCTATCCTAACATCCATTACCTCCTCTGTCCATAAAATAAGACCCTTGACATTTAACCGAGCCAGACTGTCGTCTACAATAAAGACTACATTTCTCACCAAACATGGCATTCCACACCTATAATCCCATAACTTTGGGAGGCTGAGACGGAAGGAATTCAAGACCAACTTGGTCAACAAAGCAAAACCTCATCTCTTTAAAAAATAAAAAACACACACACACAAAAATTAGGAGGATCACTTGAGCTCAGAGTTCAAGGATGTAGTGAGCCGTCACTGCATTCCAGTCCAGGTGACAGAATGAAATCATAACTCAAAAACAAAAACAAACAAAAAAAGACTACATTTCTCAGTGTTACCATGTGACTTAAGTATGACTAATAAGCTCTAAGTTAAAGTATCATATGAGACTTCCAGGAAGGATCTTTTTAAATAGAGTTGAGAAAACTGGAGAGTTTTAGTTTTGCTTTTTTTTTGAGTTGTGGTTTTCATTCTATCACCCAGGCTGGAGTGCAGTGGCGGGTTCACGGCCACCACAGCCTCGACCTGCTGGGCTCGGGCAATCTTTCTGCCTCAGCCTTATAAATAGCTGGAACTACAGGCATGCACTACCACGTGTAGCTAATTTTTTGATTTATTGTAGAAATGAGATCCCGCCAAATTGTTTGGGCTCATCTTGAACCCCTGAGCTCAGGCAATCCTCTTGCCTCAGCCTTCCAAAGTGCTGTGATTACAGGCTTGAGCCACCGTGCCCAGTTATTTTTTAAAAAAATTTCAGTTTACCCTTCCTCCATATTCCAGCCTGGAATGTGACTCTGATAGCTGAAGTTTCAACAGCGTTCACAGACCATGCTCTACGAAAGAAACTTAGATCACTTAATGACACTATGAGGCTTCTCAGCCAGCCCTAGAATTCAAACCAATGGATTACCTGCTTATTTTCCTGAACTATTTTAAATTTCATTTTCTAAATGTTCAGTGTATTTCAGTGTAGACATGCAACTTATTGTGTATATTGGCTTTTTATTCTGTGACATTATTAAATTCACTTACTACTAGTTCTAGTAATTTTTTCTAAATTCCTTATGATTTTCCAAATACTCAATTACATTATCTGTTTGGGAAAAAACCGAATATTTTAGTTCCTCCTTTCCAATCTACTTATCTTTTATTTCTTTTTCTTATCTCATTGCGCTGGCTAGGACCACCAATAGTAACAGTAGATATCCTTGTCTTTTTTTTAATCTTAATGAGTATTTCATGATTAAGTGAGATGTGGACTGTAGATTTACACTTACTGTAAATGCCTTTATTCAGGTAAGAAAGTTTGCAAGGCAGCTGAGAGATGATCATAAATGCGAACTGTATCTTTTCAAAAGCTTTTCCTGAAATTATCATATGATTTTTCTCCTTTAGTGTGTTAACATGGTGAATTACATTAACTGATTTTTGTATATTATACCAACCTTGCATTACTAGAATAAACTCCACTTGATTATAAAGTAGTATCCCTTTTATATCTGAGTAGATTCAATTCACCATTATTTGGTTAAGGATTTTTATACCCATGTTCACAGAAATATTATTCAATAATTTTCGGACAGGGTGGTGGCTCGTGCCTATAATCCCAGCACTTTGGAAGGCTGTGGAGGGAGGATCGCTTGAGCCTAGTAATTCAGGACCAGTCTAGGCAACAAAGTGAGACCCTGTCTCTACCCAAAAAAAGAAAGAGAAAGAAAGAGAGAGAGAGAATGAATTAGGGTTAGGTGTGGTGGTGTGCATCTGTAATCTCAGCTCTTTAGGAGACTGAGGCTGGAGGATCACTTGAGCCCAGGAGTTTTAAGGCTGTGGTGAGCCATGATCACGCAACTGCACTCTAGCTTATGCAACAGAGTGAGACTCTGTCTCAAAAAAAAAAAAGTTGTTTTCCTATATCATTCTTGTCTGATTGTGGTACGAGGGTTATAGGAGCCTCATAAAATAAATTAGAAAGTGTTCCCATTTCTTATATTTTATTTAAAAATTTAAATAGGATTGATATTACTTATTACTTACAAGTCTGATAAAAATTTGCCAGTGAAGCCGGGCTCAGTGGCTCAGCCTGTAATCCGGTGCCTTTGGGAGGCTGAGGTGAGTGGATTGCCTGAGCCCGCGGGTTCGAGACCCGCCTGGGCAATTTGGCGAGACCTCATCTCTACAATAAATCAAAAAATTAGCTGGGCGTGGTAGCGTGCACCTGTAGTTCCAGCTACTTGGAAGGCTGAGGCGGAAGGATCGCCGGAGCCCAGCAGGTCGAGGCTGCGGTGGCTGGGAGCAGCCACTGCACTCCAGTCTGGGCAACAGAGTGAGACTCCAACTCAAAAAAAAAAAATTTGCCAGTGAAGTGATCTAGCCAAGAATTTTCTTTATGGGTGTGACATGGTGAAATATACATTTAGTTTTTGTCTGTTTCCTGGCATATAACTCCTAAAATCCTTGGAATCTCCCAAGTGTCTTTGTGTATCCTACTGTAGACAGCTCCAGCATGGGGCTGGTGACTAGGAGGCAAAGGCGTGGTTTAAGAGTTGGGACTTTCAGCTCCACTCCCAACTTCCTGGGAGGAGAAAGGTTGAGGGTCAAGTTGATTGCCAATGGCCAATGTTTTAATGAATCACAGTTATATAATGTAGCTTCCAAAAAAACCCCAAAGGGCAGGGTTTGGAAAGTTCCTGGAGGGTGTAGCACTCAGAGAGGGAATGAAAGTTCGTGCCACTTACCCCATACCTCATCCTATGCATTTCTTCCTCTGTACCTATGTAATCGCCTTTATAACAATTTCCCAACCTCCAGGCCATGGACCAGTTACAAGTCTGTGGTCTGCTAGGAACCAAGCCACACAGCAGGAGGTGAGCAGCAGGCAACTGAACAAAGCTTCATCTGTATTTAAAGCCACTCCTCATAGCTCTGCCTCCTGTCAGATCAGTGGTGGTATTAGATTCACAGGCATGCAAACCCTGCACATGTGAGGAATCTAGGTTGTGTGCACTTTATGAAAATCTAATGCGTGATGATCTGAGGTGCAGCTGAGGCGGTGATGCTAGTGCTGGGGAGTGGCTGCAAATATAGATTAACATTAGCAATGAAGTTTAACTGCATACCCCTTGCACCCTAGGTCCATGGAAAAATTGTCTTCCACAAAACTGGTTCCTGATGCCAAAAAGGTTGGGGGGGGCACTACTGTATAACAAACATTTTACCTGAGTTCTGTGAGCTTCTCAATCAAATTAATCTAAAGAGGGGGTCATAGGAGCCCCAAATTGAAGATGGTCAGTCAGAAGTTCTGAAGACCTGGACTTGTAACTGGCATCTGCGTGAGAAGGGGATCAATCTTAGAGATTGAGCCCTCAACCTGTGGGATCTGACACTATCTCCAAGTAGATAATGTTGGAATTGAATTGGAGGACATCCAGTTGGTGTCTGCTGCAGAATTAATTGCTTGCTTGGTGGTGGGCAGTAAACCCTCACACATTTGGTCACAGAAGTCTTCTTCTGTGTTGAAATTTGTTGTGGTGGTGGTGTGAGAACAGTGGAAAAACACAGTTTGAGATGTTCCAGAAACAATGGGACATTATTTAATTACGGATTTGATTTCTTTACCAGTCATAGGGATATTTAGATTTACTATTTGTTCTTGTGTCCATTTTGGTGACTCATTATCTTTCAAAGAAATTTGTCCATTTAATCTAAAATGTCATATGTAAAATGTCATAGCATAAATATTTCTGTATAATATGAAGTGATGTCTCTCTTTTTTTCCTCTATCAGGTTTATTTTTTAAATTTTTTTGAGTTGGAGTCTCACTCTATCGCCCAGACTGGAGTGCAGTGGCTGCTTCCGACCACTGCAGCCTCAACCTGCTGGGCTCCGGCGATCTTTCCGCCTCAGCCTTCCGAGTAGCTGGAACTATAGGCATGTGCTACCACGCCCAGCTGATTTTTTTTTTTAATTGTAGAGATGAGGTCTCGTCAAGTTGCCCAGGCGGGTCTCGAACCCGCGGGCTCAGGCAATCCACTCACCTCAGCTTCCCAAAGCACAGGATTACAGGCTGAGCCACCGAGCCCAGTTTTTCAGATTTATTAAGAATTGTCAATATTATTAATCTTTCCCAGAGATTCAACTCTAGCTTTGATCTCTTCACTGTTTATTTTCCATTCCATTGATTTCTGCTTTTATTTGTATTTCCTTTCTTATACTAGTTGCTTTAGTTTTAACAACTTTTCTTTTCTAACTTAAGGTAAAAGCAGAGATGGCTTATTTTAGGCCTTTCATGTTTTCTACTCTAGTCTTTAAAAGCAATAAATTTCCCACTGAGGAAATTTAGTTAAACCCACAAATTGTGATAAGTTGTGTTTTTATTATCATTCAGTACAAAACATTTCCCGCTGAAGGTCATGTTGATCACCAACAGCCAGTGGTTTAAACAATCATACCTATGTAATGTTGCCTCCATTAAAAACCCAAGAGGACAGGGTTCAGAGAGATTTTTATTCTACATTTGATGTTAGCCAAAAGATTAAGAAGTGATTCTTATGACTTCTTTTTTGAGCTATGGTACTAGTGTGCTGAATAACTACCAATATACTATTTTTAAATTGTGGAGAGAAATACACTTCTATTTTATTTTATTTATTTTTTGAGTTGAAGTCTCACTCTGTCGCCCAGACTGGAGTGCAGCGGCCGCTCCCGGCCACCACAGCCTTGACCTGCTGGGCTCCCGCGATCCTTCCGCCACAGCCTTCCAAGTAGCTGGAACTACAGGCGTGCACTACCACACCCAGCTCATTTTTTGATGTATTGTAGAGATGATGTCTCACCAAGTTGCCCAGGTGGGTCTCGAACCCACGGGCTCAGGCAATCCACTCACTTGGGCCTCCCAAAGTACTGGGATTACAGGCTGAGTCCCCGAGCCCGGCCTCACTTCTATTTTAAATAAACCACTACTGTATTGGGTTTTCTGTTACATGCACCCAAGCTGAATTATAACTAACATGAATGATAAAACAGTATCTGATAATTTATTAATATATTTAAGTTAACCACTCTAATGTCAGTAATATGCAATTAGCCCGGTTTCCCAGTTTCTGCTTTAAAGAAGAAACTTTTTAATATGCAGAAGTATAAAATTGAAAGGTAATAGGATACTAGCTTTCCCTAATAAGAAAACCAGATAAAACTACAGACCAGCCGGGCTCGGTGGCTCAGCCTGTAATCCCGCGCCTTTGGGAGGCTGAGGTGAGTGGATTGCCT
>NW_007253820.1:644302-687140 GCF_000164805.1 Carlito syrichta | reverse complement strand
GGCGACAGAATGAGACTCCAATTCAAAAAAAAAAAAAAAAAACACAAAAACTACAGACCAGTACCCCTTATGAACAATGACACAAAAAATTCTCAACAAAATATTTGCAAACACATCTTGACAACATATTAAAAGCGTTAATAGTTTAATCCTTTTGACTAACTGGGATTGATTCTTGGAATGTAAGAATGGTTCAACCTATGAAAAAATCAACGTAATATGACATTAACAAAATGAAGGGGAAAAAAAGCATGATCACCACAATCAATGCAGAAAAAGCATTTTACAAAATTCAGTACCCCTTCAGATTACAAAACAAAAAATAAGCCTGATACAAATGGAATAGAAGGAAACTACCTTAACATAATAAAGGACATATATGAAAATATAACAGCAAATATCATATTCAATGGTTAAAAGCTTATCTGCTAAGATCAAGATGATGCCAACTTTTGCCCCTTTTAGTCTACATAGTTTTGGAAGTTCTAGCCAGAGCAATTAGGCAAGGAAACAAAAGGCATCCAAATTTGGAAGGAAGAAGTATAATTATCTGTTTTCAGAGGATATATATGATCCTTTATGTAGAAAACACTAAACATTCTACACACATTAAAAAAACTGTTGGAATAAAGAAATCTAGCAACATAGTAGGATACAAAGGCTATACACAATAACCAGTTTGATTTCTATATATTAACAGTATAGGCCGGGCTCAGTGGCTCAGCATGTAAATCCCAGCACTTTGGGAGGCCGAGGTGAGTGGATTGCTTGAGCCCGCAGGGCAAGACCAGCCTGGGCAACCTGGTGAGACCTGTCTCTACAATGAAATAAAAAATTGCTGGGTGTGATAGCACGTGTCTGTAGTTTCTGCTACTCGGAAGGCTGAGGCAGAAGGATTGCTGGAGTCCAGAAGGCCTACACTGGGGTGGCCGCAAGCATGCGTGCCACTGCACTCTAGCCTGGGCAAAGGAGTGAGACTCCAACACAAAAAAAAAGAAAAAAGAAAAAGAAAAAATTCAGAAAACAATCCCACTTACATTAGCATCAAAAGAATAAAGTACTTGGGAATTAACTTAACCAAGGGAGTAAAAGACTTGTACAGTGAAAACTACAAAACACTGCTGAAAGAAATTAAAGAAAATACAAATAATTAGAAAGCTATCCATGTTCGTGGACTGAAAGACTTATTATTGTTAAGATGATCATACTACCTACCTCAAAGCAATCTACAGATTCAATGCAATCCCCTATCAAAATTCCAATGACTTTTTTTTTTTTGTAAAAAAAGAAAAATTCATCCTAAAATTCATATGGAATTAATTTCAAGGGATCCTGAATAGTCAAAACAATCTTAAAGAACTAAGTTGGAGGGTAAACATTTCCAGATTTTTCAAAACTTGCTGAAAAGCTAAAGTGTGATACTGGCATAAATACAGACATACAGACCAATGAAAAAGAACAGAGAGCCCAGAAATAAATCCTTGCATATATGGTCAAATGACTTTTTACAAGGGTGCCAAGACCAAGCAATTGGAAAAGGACAGTCTTTCCAACAAGCAGTGCTGGAAAAACTGGCTATCCACATGCAAAAGAATGAAGCTAGACCCTTACTCAACACCATATAAAAAAATTAACTCAAAATGAATCAAAGACCTAAATTTAAGAGCTTAAACTATAAATCCATCAGAAGGAAACTTTGAAGAAAAGCTTCATGATATTGGATTTGACAATCATCTCTTAAATATGACACCTAAGGCACAGGCAACAAAATAAAAAAATAGACAAACTGGACTTCATCAAAATTTAAAAGTTTGAGCCGGGCTCGGTGGCTCAGCCTGAAATTCCGTGCTTTGGGAGGCTGAGGTGAGTAGATTGTCTGAGTTCGCGGGTTCAAGACCTGCCTGGGCAACTTGGCAAGACCTCATCTCTACAATAAATCAAAAAATTAACCAGGCGTGGTAGCATGCGCCTGTAGTTCCAGCTACTTGGAAGGCTGAGGCGGAAGGATTGCCGGAGCCCAGGAGGTCGAGGCTGCAGTGGCCGGGAGTGTTCTACTGCACTCCAGTCTGGGCGACAGAATGAGACTCCAACTCAAAAATAAAAATTTAAAAGTTTGATGCATCAAAGGGTACTAGCCAGAGTTAAAAGGAAACCCAGAGAACGGGAGAAAATATTTGCAAATCATATAACTGATAAGAGATTAACACCCAGAATATATAGAGAACTCCTAAAATTCAACTGGGGGGGAATAGAGACAAAAAAATAAAAATAAAAACAGGCTATGGACTTGAATAGACATTTCTCCAAAGAAGATATATAAGTGTCCAAGAAGCACATAAAAGGATACTCCGGATCACAAATTATTAGAAAAATACAAATAAAAACCACAATGAAATACCACTTTGTAACTATGAGAATAGCTATTACCAAAACAAAAAAATGCCAGGTGCAGTGGCTCACGCCTGTAATCCCAGCAAGCCTGAGCCCAGCAAGTTGAGGCTGTGGTAGTTGTGAGCATGCCACTGCACTCCAGCCTGGGTAAAAGAGTAAGACTTCGACTCAAAAAAAAAAAAAAAAGAAAGGTGGAGTAGGAGGAGAAAGAAAGTAAGAGTTAATGAGGATGTGGAAAAACTGGAATTCTGCATTGCTGGTGGGAATGTAAAATGATGTAGCCACTGTGGAAAATAGTATGGTGGTTCCTAAAAAAAAAAATTAAACACAGAACTAACATTTAGTCCAGCAACTCCACTTCTGAGTTTATACACGAAAGAAGTGAAAGCAGGGACTCCAATAGATTTGTTAACATCAATGTTCATAGCAGCATTATTTACAATAGCCACAAAGTAAATGTCCACAAATAGATAAACAAAATGTGATATATACATACACTGGAATATTATTCAGCCTTAAAAATAAATGAAGCCAGGTTCGGTGGCTCAGTTTGTAATCCCACGCCTTTGGGAGGCTGAGGTGAGTGGATTGCCTGAGCCCGTGGGTTCGAGACCCGCCTGGGCAATTTGGCAAGACCTCATCTCTACAATAAATCAAAAAATCAGCCAGGCGTGGTAGCGCACGCCTGTAATGCCGGCTACTCGGAAGGCTGAGGTGGAAGGATCCCCGGAGCCCAGCAGGTCGAGGCTGCGGTGGCCAGGAGCGGCCACTGCATTCCAGTCTGGGTGACAGAGTGAGACTCCAACTCAAAAAAAAACAAAAACAAAAAACAACAACAACAACAACGAGAAAAATAAATGAAATTCTGATACATGCTACAACATGGATAAACCTTGAAGACATGATGAAGTAAGCTTGACACAAAAGGATAAATATTATATGATTTTACAAATATAAAGCATCGAGAAGTAGTCACATTCACAGAAACAAAGTAGAATACTGGATACCAAATCTGGCTGGAGGAAGAGGGAAAGGAAAGTTATTGTTTAGTGGGTATAAGTTTTAGTGTAGAATGAAGTAAATGTTCTGGAGATGGATGGTGGTAATGGTTGCATAACAATGTTAATGCACTTAACATCAATGAACTATACACACAAAAAATGGCTAAAACAGAAAACTTTACACGCATTTTACAATAAAAAACAAAACACAGGCCAGGCGTGGAAGCTCATGCCTATAATCCCAGCACTTTGGGAGACTGAGGCGGGAGGACTGCTTGAGCCCAGGAGTTTGAGACCAGCCCAGCCTAGGCAACATAGTGAGACTTCGTCTCTACACACACAAAAAATAAAAACATTGGCCAAGCATGATGGCATGTGCCTATAGTCCCAGACACTTGAGAGGCTGAGGCGGAAAGATTGCCTGAGCCCTGGAGGTTTAGGCTGCAGTGAGCTGTGGTCATGCTACTGTATTCCAACCTGGGCAACAAAGACCTCAACTCAAAAACAAACTAACAAAAACCCCAAAACAAAATATTAAGCAAAGAAAGAAAATAAAGTTACATTTCCGAAATTGGTGCAGGGAGTAGGGAGGGGAAAGGAGAGCTTCTTTTTTTTTTTTTTTGAGTTGGAGTCTCACTCTGTTGCCCAGACTGGAGTGGAGTGGCTGCTCCCGGCCACCGCAGCCTCGACCTGCTGGGCTCTGGCGATCCTTCCACCTCAGCCTTCCAAGTAGCTGGAACTACAGGTGCGTGCTACCACACCCAGCTAATTTTTTGATTTATTGTAGAGATGAGGTCTCACCAAGTTGGAGAACGTCTTAAAGTTAAAGGTAATAGGAATGAAAGAAGGTGGGATCAGAAATTAGGAATTAATTGGTAAGCAGTACTATACTGTCTAAATAGTTTTATTTAGTGCTTTCGGAACAGATGGTAACAAATATGAAAAGTATCTAGGATTAAATATCCAGGAGGAAGATGGAAATATAAAGTATTTAATGAACAGAGATCTACTGGCAGGGTAACTCAAGAAACAGTAAGACTTCTACTCCTCGCTAATTTAGATCTTTGTATCAACACCTGAGGAATTATATTTTACTTTTAAAATACAATGTTTAGAAAACTTACAGGGCAGATTTTCCTGTGCGGGGATCTATATAGGTGGTTGTTCGTCTATTGTGGTCCACAAAATATGGAATTCCATCCACTGTGAATCTCATTTCCCAACCTTCAGGTAAGGGCTTTTCATTTAATTGACTATAAAGCATAGGAAAAACAAATAAATCATATTAAAGAGTTGTTTGTTTGCCAAGTACAGAAACTAAAAATATCCATAAACATAGCAGAAAATCTTTTAGAAAACCACTTAGTCTGGTATTTTCAATTGTGTACTAGACATCTCTATCTGAACATCTTACACAAGAGGTTGATCAACCACCATTCAGTCTTCTCCCATCTACTTGGCCTATGTTCCCCTCATCTAGCTAATGACCTGTCCTAAACATCTCATGATAACCACACTCTGCCCACTCTGCCTTAGAAGAGTCTTCATGTTCACCCCTATTTTCAATTCCCAGCACCACCCTTTCTCTGGCTTTATTCATCTCTTCTGCATTTTCTCAACAACAACCTAACCGGTTTTCCTGCTCTGGTCCCACTCTGGCCCTACTCTTATATTGATATTGCTAAAAGAATATCTTCCTAAAATAGAGATCTCATCAAATTCTCCATATGGCACTCAACCAGCCTCCATGTTCTTTTTATTAAGCAAGTCCCTCAGTGTTTCCTTTCAGATTTATCTCTGCCCCAAAAACCTCCAGCATTCTTCCATGAATCCCACGATTTCAGAATATGGCTATTCAGCATTTCTCTAAATGATGATCTGTCACACCTGTAAGTGATGTCCCACCACTTGCTCCAAATGCCTTTCTTGTGCTAAAGCAACTCAAACATCATTTACCACTTTCAGTTTGTGTTTTTGGCAACAAGTTTCCACCTTGCAATTGTTACATGTGTTTTAGAATAGAAACTAAATTATAAGCCAATAGTGACTTATATAAATGACTTAATTTTAATCTGTTATATATTAAAATAATTGGGGCATTAGCATAAATATTCAAAATCATTTACTAGTGAACCTAAAAGTTTTTTTTTTACATTTCAAAATATTATACTAGAATAAATATGAGAACTGTAAGTTATTTCCTTTTCTGTCTTTATTAGTATATTCTGATACAAATGCAGCCAGTCTTTTTAGTTCATTTAGTTGTAATACATTTTAAAAGTATAAATTTTATCCATATGTGACCGTCATTTTTTTCTGTTTTATAGGCTTCAATTTTCTCATGTGGTAGATCTGGTATGAGAGGGAACAATGGAATGTTTAAGTTCACATCAGAAAGGAAGAAAGGGAGAGTTGGGGGGCATTTAGGCTCACTGTTGTAGAGAGCCACTACTGCTGTTGGCAGTATCAATTTTCCTCAAGTGCACTTCAGAAGAACAGAGGGTGAGGCTGAGCGCAGTGGCTCACACCTATAATCCCAGCACTCAGGGAGGCCGAGGTGAGAGGACTACCTGAGCCCACGGGTTTGAGACCAGCCCAGGCGCCTTGGCGAGACCTCATCTCTACAAAAAATCAAAAAAATTAGCTGGGCGTGGTGGTGAGCATCTGTAGTTCCAACTACTTGGAAGGCTGAGGCGGAAGAATCACCTGAGCCCAGAAAGTTGAGGCTGTGGTGGCGATGAGTGTGCCACTGCACCTCTGCCTGGAAAACAGAGTGAGACTCCAACTCAAAAAAAAAAGAACAAAGGGCTGAGAACCATTACCTAAAATCATATTTTGCAAAGTATGTCAAAAGGTTAGGAATATACAGCTATATTCACATACCTGAATACAAATGTTAGATAAAACAGACTAACAAAAATGTGAAAAAGAGATTACTCATTTGTTATAATTATATTTGCAAAATAGGCTCAGTAACAAGTCATTGTCCTGAAAACAAAACAAATTAGATAGAACTAGGTCATCTGTGTTGTTAAAATATGATTCTAACTTTAGCTTTAAAAGTTTAAAGGTCCAAGGGGGAACAAAAAAAAAGGTGACTTCTCCAATTCTATCCTCAGAGAGAGAATTTTAAAGTAACTCCATAAAAAATGCTGTCAGCCAGGCCTGGTGGCTCAGCTTGTAATCCCAGGACATTGGGAGGCTGAGGCAAGTGGATTGCCTGAGCACACGGGTACAAGACCAGCCCGGATAACTTGGCAAGACCTCGTCTCCACAATAAATAAATAAATAAATAAATAAGCCGGCCACGGTAGCACATGCCTGTAGTTCCGGCTTCTTGGAAGGCTGAGGCAGAGGCCGACAGATTGTTGAAGCCCAGCAGGTCGACGCTGGGGTGGCTGTAAGTGTGCCACTGCATTTCAGACTGGGCGACAGAGTGAGACTCCAACTCAAAAAAAAAAAAAAAAAAAAATGCTGTCATGTGTTGGTAGCCAGAGACAGATATTTTACATTTAAAGAAAACCTTTAGAACAAAGTTATTAAAACTTCTAAGCAATGGAATATGTGTAGTAAAAATTAATCACACCAAAAGGGAGGTCTGTCTGGTCTTTCTTAGTAACTGGGTGATCTTCAGGCCCCTGGAATGTCCTGTCCATTATGAGTATCTTTTTTTGCCTGGGGCTTTTTAATCACTAGACAGTTAACAATGCTGATTTATGATGGAGATTTTGGAACATGCCGTATTAGTTTTGACCTTGAAAGGAACTAGAAGTTAAAGGTATTAGATGAGATCCCCAGTAATGGCTAGAAACAAAAGAACAGCCAAAAAGGCAGCATGTGAAGCCTCAATAAAAACTCTGGGTATAAAATAATTCCCTGGTTGGCAATATTCAACATCAATGTATGTTGTCCCACAACAATGCTGGTTTTTAGAACTCCTAGACTCTGCCCCCTTTGCATCTCTCCCTTTAACTGGTTCTAATTTGTATCCTTCCTCTGTAATAAATGTAACTGTGAGAGTATAATAGGTTGCAGTGAGTTCTGAGTATTTCTAGTGAACTATCATACCCGAGAGCCGTTGTGGGGAACACCCGGATTTAAGGTAGTTGTTCTGGAGTGAGTGGTCCTAGAGACCCCTAAACTTGTGGTTGATGTCTGAAGAGAGGGCAGTCTTGTGAAGGACTGTGCCCTCTGACTATACAGGCTACCAAAATCTTCTGACAGTTTGACAAATACACAGTATTATAAATGTTATAGGCAGAACTGTACACCCTGCTAGCTGCCAGTACCTCAGAAAGTGACTTTATTTGGAAAAGATTAACTGTAGATGCATTAGTTAAGATGAGATCACATCAAAGTATAGTAGGCCACTAATGCTATAGGACTAAACATCCTTATAAAAAAGAGGAAATTTGGACAAACAGACATATACACAGGAAGAATGTCATGTGAAGATTGGAGTCATGTTGCCATAAGCCAAGGAACTACAAGAAGCTAGGAGAAAGACCTAGAACAGATCCTTCTGTAGTGCCCTGAAAGGGAGCATGGCCTTGCTGACATCTTAATCTCAAATAGCTTGTCTTCAGAAATGTGAAACAATACATTTCTGTTGCTTATTTTATTATTTTTATTTTATTTTTTTGAGTCGGAGTCTCACTCTGTTGCCCAGGCTGGAGTGCAGTGACATGCTCATGGTCACCATAACCTTGACCTGATGGGCTCAGGCAATCCTTCTGCTACAGTCTTCCAAGTAGCCAGAACTACAGGCATGCGCCACCATGCCTAGCTAATTTTTTAATTTATGGTAGAGACAAGATCTCGCCATGTTGCTCAGGGAGGTCAGGCAATCCTTTCACCTCCGCCTCCCAAAGTGGTGGGATTACAGGAGTGAGCCACCTCACGGGGTCCATTTCTGTTGTTTAAGTCACTCTGTTTTTGGTACTTTGTTAAGATGGCTCTATCAAATAATGTTAAGATGGCTCTATCAAATAAATACATATAACTATTATATAAGATAAGTAATTGTATATCGATAGTTACAAAAACATCCCAGCTAGACAGGAGAAAGAGGTGAGAGGATTGCCTGAGCCCAGGAGTTTGAGACCAGCCTGGGCAACAAAGTAAGACCCTGACTCTAAAAATAAAAACAAAACAAAAATATTAAAAAAGACAACCTACGCTGGGTATGGTGGCTCATGTTTATAGTCCCAGATCTTTTGGAGGCCAAAACAAGAGGATTGCCTGAACTCACAGGTTCGAGACCTCACTGGGCAACTTGGTGAGACCTCATCTCTACAATAAATCAAAAAATTAGCTGGGCATGGTGGCGCATGCCTGTAGTTCCAGCTACTTGGAAGACTGAAGCGGGAGAATTCTATCCAGTAATACAAGGTTAAAAAGACCATAAGAAGTACTAATCTGTTCTTACTAATAATATAGTAAATATTTTGAATCTGTACATGTATTCTCAAGTTCCTGTGAGGTTTTACTCTACACTCTCAACCCTCAAGCTTTCCATTATATAAAAGTAATAGTATAAATTTTTCTCTTTCCAAAGTATGTAGGAGATTAATGTTGAAGGCCTTTGGTGAAACAATATTTAACTATGATCTTCTTCATAACTGAGTCAGAAATAAGGTACAAACTTTAAGAGACCATGTATCCAATAATAACTAAACATTCTTACCCTTGACTTCTAGGGTCTTCCCATTGTGTAATTCGAGTGTTGTGGTTCACAAAATATACTCTGCCATTGCTGTCTGTTCTCTTCTCTTTGTTTGAAAAATAAAAGCAAAGCATTAGCACTGGCATAGTGTCCTTCCTCAAACTAAAATGATATGAATTTACCTGTTTCTTATGACACTGTTGACTTTATTCTCTCAGTATTAAATGTACATACTTACTAAAGTTATATAAATATCATTACATTCTAGAAGCTAAATAGACTTAATTCACAATGTCCTGTCCACAGGACCTTTCAGCTCACTCCAACAAACATCAACAAGAATTATTAACAGTTATTTAGCTTTACACACATGGTCTGATTTTTATTCTTAATAGTTTCATGAGATGGGTAATTTTACTTTTATCCTGAAGAAAACGTAAATAGGTTATGTGATCTACCAGAAACCTCAGAATTAAGATGCAGAGATAAGATGGAAATGTAGGACATATTTTTCATAACACATCATCACAATATAATTAGGGGATATAAATTAAATGTTTCTTTGATATATGGTGAACATTACTCAACTAGAAAAGACATTGTTTCTTTTTTTTTTTTAAATATAGCCTATTCTTTAAAATACCCAGTTCCAAAATCCCAAATATCTATAACAACTTTCTATGAACCGGGCAGCAGGGCTCAGCTATCCAATTACTGTGTGCTACTTATTTACCACTTGCCTTTTGCTTTAGGATTCTCCTTGTTTTTTTGTTTGTCTGTTTGTTTTTGGTTTTGAGTCAGTAGCACAAAAATAATTCACCACAGCCTCCAACTCTAGGGCTCTAGCAATCCTTCTGTATCAGCCTCCCAAGTAGCTGGGACTACAGGCATGTACCACAACACTCGGCTAATTTTTTTCATTTTTTGTAGAGATGAGGTCTCACTATGTTGCCTAGGTTGGTCTTGAACTCCTGGTCTCAAGCGTTCTTCCCACCTCGCTGGGATTATAGGCATGAGCCACCAAACCTGGCCAGAACTTAATACTAAAATTGCGAAGATATTTGATTTGGTTATTAAAAGAGAAAATGATATCTCCATGTTTTCTTAATCTTTCTTTTTTTTTTTTTGAGTTGGAGTCTCACTCAGTCGCCCAGACTGGAGTGCAGTGGCCGCTTCTGGCCACCACAGCCTCACCTGCTGGGCTCTGGTGATCCTTCCGCCTCAGTCTTCTGAGTAGCCGGAATTACAGGCATGCGCTACCACACCCGGCTGATTTTTTTGATTTATTGTAGAGATGAGGTCTCGCTGCCCAGGCGGGTCTCGAACCCGCGGGCTCAGGTAATCCACTCATCTCAGCCTCCCAAAGGCGCGGGATTACAGGCTGAGCCACCGAGCCCGGCTTTTCTTAATCTTAATGGGGAAATCTCAGGTAATCGGGGGAAATTTTGTAGAATGGGAACAAAAAAACAAGTAGAGGCTGCGCACAGTGCTTCATGCCTATGATCCTAGCACTTAGGGAGGCGGAGGCAGGAGGATTACTTGAACCTAGGTGTTCGAGAACAGCCTAGGCAACATAGTGAGACCTCTTTCTACAAAAAAATTGTAGAAATATAGATATTAATTTCTTCCCAGTGCTTATGGAAACACTTTGCTGCAGGGCTACAACTGGCTAAGATGAGAGATGATTAGCCAGGTGCAATAGCTCACGCCTGTATTGCCCCACATTGGGAGGCGGAGGTGAGAGGATTGCCTAGGCTCACGGGTTCAAGATCAGCCTGAGCAACATGGCGAAACCTCGTCTCTACGATAAATAAATCAATAAATAAATTAGCCAGGTGTGGTGATGCATGCCTGTAGTTGCAGCTATTTGGAAGGCTGAGGCGGAAGGATCGCCTGAGCCCAGCAGGTCGACATTGGGGTGGCCCTAAGTGTGCCACTGCATACCAGTCTGGGCTACAGAGTGAGACTCCAATTTTAAAAAAAAAAAAGAGAGAGATGATCTCAGTGGTTCACTCTATCCAGTGTGGCTGGTTCTCTTGCGAGCTTCTTGAGGACAGGGACCTATATATACTTCTGTGTTCCACAAAGTCACTTGGGCGGTTCTCCTCCCATAGAACATGGGCTGGCCCACGCTGATGCTTGGGGGTCTATTAAATAAAGAATTTAAACCCTGAGGGCTTCCTTTGATAGCCAGGCTTGGTGGCTTCCATGTGTAGTCCTAGCTACTCGGGAGGCTTAGGTGGAAGGTTGCCTGAGCCTAGAAGTCAAGGTTGTGGTAAGCCATGATCCTGCCACCGCACCCTATCCTGGGCAGCAGAGGTGAGGTCTCACGATGTTGCCTAGGCTGGTCTCAAACACCTAGGTTCAAGCAATCCTCCTGCCTCAGCCTCCCTAAGTGCTAGGATCACAGGCGTGATGCACTGTGCAAAGCCTCTACTTGTTTTCTTGTTCCCGTTCTACAAAATTTCCCCCAATTACCTGAGATTTCCCCATTAAAGTTAAGAAAACATGGAAATATCATTTTCTCTTTTAATAACCAAATCAAATATCTTTGCAATTTTAATATTAAGTTCTGGCTGGGCATGGTGGCTCATGCCTATAATCCCAGTGAGGTGAGAAGAACACTTGAGACCAGGAGTTCAAGACCAACCTGGGCAACCTAGTGAGAACTCATTTCTACAAAGAACGAAAAAGAAAATCAGCCGAGTGTTGTGACACATGCCTATTTTCCCAGCTACTTGGGAAGCTGACGCAGAAGGACTGCTAGAGCCCTGGAGTTAGAGGCCGTGGTGAATTATTTTTGTGCTACTATATTCTAGCCAGAGTAACAGGATGAGATCTTGACTCAAAAAAAAAAAAGAAATCGTGCTATCTTTGAACTACTGACTTCTCTCTTCCATCACCAATTAATTCATCAAAAGATGGGATTCATCCTGTAACTGAATTTTTTAATTTGTTCAACATATCTGAAAATGAGTAACTGATGAATTCAAACTTTTAAAAAAGCAGTTTCTAAGAATCAGCAATTTTCAAACAAAAATGTAAGATTAGCCCACGCTGACAAAGATAATTTTTACTTCCTATATTTTGAAGAATTGATACCTATTCTTCAAGTAACATTTATATCCTTTGGCTCTTTCCTCAAGCAAGATATTACAGGATGAGACTTAGTCCAAATTATAGCCTTGCCAAGTGAGTATTTGGTAATATTTAGTTCTATTTCTAGCACTGACTCCAAGATTTCAAGTAGCACTGATGATAGGAGTTACAATGAAAGCACTATTATCACAAATCTGTGCCTGACATCTCAGCTACTCTCTATGTCAACAGAGCCTAAAATGGAAATAGAACTCCAAGTATGCATATCATACAGAGAAAATGGGACTCTGCATATCATGACACACCCTGAACGGTAACATGGACTTTGCTGATCAAGGCCTGGTGAGTGCAGAAACATGCCACCAACTCTAACGCAAAAAGAAGCACCCACAAGGCAAAGCTTGCACTTGTTACATGACAGCAAGTTAAGTTAGTTTCATGTGACTTCCAAGACATTAATTTATTTGCAGATACTAGAACTGTCTTCTTTTCCAAAAAACATATATATCTGGCTGGTGTGGTAGCTCATGCCCATAATCCCAGCACTTTGTAAGGCCGAGGCAAGAGGATTGCTTGAGTTCAGGAGTTTGAGACTGCAGTGAACTGTGATCACTTCTGCACTCCAGCCTGGGAAACAAGAGTGAGACTCTGACATACATACAAACAAAATATGTGTGTGTGTGTGTGTGTGTGTGTGTGTGTGTGTGTGTGTAATTTTAAAAAAACTGTTATAACCTCAAAAGCACAGCCTAAGTACACGGTTGAGCATATATTCATTTTTCATCTGCTATATAAGTTCAGATTTCAGGGCCAGAGGTTTTCTTCCCAAAGGCTAACACAAGACTGGGGGTGGTGGCTCACACCTGTAATCCTAGCACTTTGGGAGGCTGAAGCAAGAAGATCACTTGATGCCAGAAGTTTGAGACCAGCCAGGAAAACATAATAAGAGCCCATTGATTTTAAAAAAAAAGAAAGAAAGAAAAAAACAGCAAAAAAACCCAGAAGTTAGCATAAGGCAAGATAAAATTAACAGCAATAGCAAACTTGTTTCCTATTTATGTTCTAATTACAATGCTGATAACAGCAATTCTTGGAAGAGGCTATGAAAAACAAAATTTCAAAGGTAGACATACTTGCAAACTGAAGGCTTATGTAGGCCAGGCGTGGTGGCTCATGCCTGCAATCCTAGCACTTTGGGAGGCCGAGGTGGGACGATTCCTTGAGCCCAGTTCAAGACCAGCCTAACAACATTGCAAGACCTGGTCTCTACAAAAAAAAAAAAAAAAAAAAATCAAAAAATTAGCTGGGCGTGGTAGTACACGCCTGTAGTCTCAGCTCCTTGGGAGGCTGAAGCAGGAGGATCATTTTAGCCCAAAAGTTTGAGGCAGTAGTGAGCAGTGACTATGCCATGGTACTGTAGACTGGACAACACAGTGAGACCCCAACTCAAAAAAAAAAAAAGAAAAAAGAAAGAAAGCTCATCTATTTAATAAGAGGAAGTACCATGGCTGTAGAACTGATTTCTTTCTTTGTTGAAAAACATCATGTGATAAACAACACTAAAATTACTGAACATCTAGCCAAGTGTGGTGGTGCATGCCTGTAGTTCCAGTTACTTGGAAGGCTGAGGCAGAAGGATCACCTGAGCCCAGCAGGTTTAGGCTGCAGTGGCCGTGAATGTGCCACTGCACTCCAGCCTGAGAGACAGAGTGAGAAAAATTACTGAATGTTAAACTTGAATGTACATTAGAACATTTCCTGACTTGAAGAATAAATAATAAAAGAGAGACACTTCTTATAATTCTATGTATTCTTTTATAAAACTATGAAAATGAGAAAATAAAGATATAAATAAATAAAGTATAAAGAAATATTTGATGAGTAAGCCAGCTATACAAAGTCATATTACAAAACACTGTTGAGCTGGGCTCGGTGGCTCAGCCTGTAATCCCACACCTTTGGGAGGCTGAGGTGAGTGGACTGCCTGAGCCCGCGGGTTCGAGACCCGCCTGAGCAGGCAAGACCTCATCTCTACAATAAATCAAAAAACCAGCCGGGTGTGGTAGCGCACGCCTGTAATTCCGGCTACTCAGAAAGCTGAGGCGGAAGGATCGCCGGAGCCCAGCAGGTCAAGGCTGCGGTGGCCGGGAGCGGCTACTGCACTCCAATCTGGGCGACAGAGTGAGACTCCAACTCAAAAAAAAAAACCAAAAAACACTGTTGAACCAAAAGCATTCTTTGCTCTCTAGTGTCTATAGGATGTGTGTGCATGTGTTAAAAATTCTTCACTGCCTAGCCAGGCACAGTGGCACATGCCTATAATCTGAGCTACTCAAGGAAGCTGAGGAAGGAGGATTGTTTGAGGCCAGGAGGTCATGGTTGTAGTGTGGAATGATTGTGCCTGTGAACAGCCACTGCACTCCAGCCTGGACAACTTAGCATGACCCCGTATCTTTAAAAAGCAAACAAATGCTTCACTATCAGCTTATAAGGTGGTAATGTCCTAGCATACAAAAGTCTGAAAAGGTAACAAAGTTGAACTTAATATATATGGTGTCACAAAAATAAAGCCATCAATCTCAGAATGAAAACACAGGCTGCAAGCTGAAATTCCATCCTGTGTCAATCCTGAGGACATGTAGGTGGGTCTCCTCATCTGATACAGTACCAGTGCTGTCGCTGGTTCTACAAATAAGGCATATTCCCCAAAGGCAGAGAGTCAAAAAGCAGCACTCAGCCTGAGTAGATGGATAATCATAAACTAGCTTAGGAAGAGTGTATCACTTCAACTTCAGGAATATGAATCCTAAGACTAAGCAGGCTATAAAGCAGCAGGGCAGGGAGCTGATGACCTGAATAACTAGGTCTTTAGAGGGAGTAGTTTTGCAAAGTGTTATTGGCTAAAACAAAAATAAGAAAGATTTGAATAATGAGGAAAATGATCAATACAGAGAGCAGGGCCAGTTTGCAGGCAAAGCTTTTCTAATTAAGGCAGCACAGTCCACAATTTAGGCTTCTATAAGCAAGAAGCAATTTTTCCTACAGCTGCTCCAGGAGTAAAATGTGTTTCTGACCATAACTGTGAAGCAGTAAAATTAAAATTTTCTGCAATAAAAATAAGAAGATAAATACATGATCTTCACATATATCCTGTTAGTGCACCAGTTTCTCCTTCTATAACACAAGACATATAACTCCACAAATGAAGCTGGGAATGCCATCCATGTCTGGGAATGCCATCTGACATGTCAAGTTCAATATACCTCATAAGGGCAACATCCCCTCTTCAAAAATGCTTCATATAAACTATTCAGTGACCACTCTGAGTCTCCAGTAGAGGGTCCTTACCTTTAAACTGCCAGGCTTTGGGGAAGATAGAAAGAAATTCACACCTTTCCTATGTCCTCCCTTTGTTACAAGCTAATAACAATAACAATTCTAAGTACGTCTAATACATTATTTTTAACTTTTTGACTTCAGAAGTGTTTTGAGGATAAAAACCTTAATGAAACAAAAATGAGATTTCTCAAAGAAGGACCTCCATGGGCAGTATCATTTACTAGCCATATCCATGTTGTCTTGACATGTCGATTTTTTCTCCATTACTTAGTAGTGCCTGAGCAACCTGTCTTGGGGACCAATATTTCCCAACAAGACTATCTAGAAATATGTTATTTTAACTTACTAAATATCATGAAACATATTCAGGTCTTTAAGATAAAATTCTACCTGGTTCCATAACTAGCTTTATTTTGTTGTTTTCCAGTTCCTAGATTCTATTTTCGTTTTCATGGAATACTGTTTCTGTATTGCTATTCTGAAACCTTGCTACAGCACTATGATTATGATGCAATAACATAACACACTTGGTAGGGTAGGCCCAGCTTGAAGTCTATTAACAAAAAATCTATTTTAATAACTAAGGTACCAAATACTAAATAACAGAGCATACTCATGTGCTTCACGGTAAAGGGCACAAAATCGTCACCCTAAATGTTGTCTTTCCACTGCTCTATTCCAACTCAAACTGAACTCTGTTTCAAAAAAAACAATGTGATTGCAATCTTTTTACTGACTTTTATAAAAACAGAGTCTCACTGTCACCTAGGCTGAATGCAGTGGCACAATGACAGCACACTGGAGCCTCAAATTCCTAGGCTCAAATGATCTTCCTGCCTCAGGCTCCCAAGAAACTAAGACCACAGGTGTGTGCCACCACATCCAGTAATTTTATTTTTTGTAGAGCTGAGGGAGGGGAAACTCACTATGATGTCCAGGCTGGTCTCAAACTCCAGGATTCAACTGATCCTCCCTCTTGGGCCTCCCAAAATACTAGGATTACAGGCATAGGCCACCATGCCCAACTGTAATCACAATCTTATTTAAAAGCTTTTTATTTTGAAAAAATCATTACTCATTCATATGTACCCTTCAACCAACCAGCTTCCTCCAATATGACATATTATATATAGTTCAATATCAAAACTAGGAAACTGACATTGATATATTACTATTAATTACAAACCTTGCTTAATTTTCACCATGTTTTTTTTTTAGTTGGAGTCTCACTCCACTGCCCAGGCTGGAGTGCAGTGGCACACTCATGGCTACCCCAGCGTTGACCCTCTGGGCTCCAGCAATCCTTCCACCTCAGCCTTCCAAATAACCAGAACTACAGGTGCATGCTACCATGCCCGGCTAATTTTTTGATTTATTGTAGAGATGAGGTCTCACCAAGGTGCCTGGGCTGGTCTCGAACCCATGGGGTCAGACAATCAACTCGTCTCAGCCTCCCAAAGTACTGGGATTACAGGCTGAGCCACCAAGCCCGGCCAATTTTTGCCATTTTAAAAGCTGAATTTATTTATATGAATGCATAGTTATATGCACTTTTATCCCATATATAGATGTATGTAATCACCACCATAATCAAGATACAGAATTGTTCCATCATCACATAAAAACCCCTTTGTTCTCTTATATTTGTACACACCTCCCACCTACCCTATTTCCTAACAATTACTAACCTGTTCACCATCGCTGGTTTTGTTGTTTAGAGAATGTTAAATAAATTGAATCATATACTATGTGATCGTTTGAGATTGACTTTCTTTACTACAAATAATGCCCATTGAGGTCTACTCAGATTACTTTGTGTGTCAATAGTCCAGTCCTGTTTAACACTTAGAAAAATAAAATAAGAGTCAATCCCAATAAACTCTATTATAATAAGAGTCAACTTAGAACATTTGTGGTATTTAACGCCTATGTGGTACTCTGACTTAAACTGACATATTCAAAAAACTTCCTAGATAGTCACTCAAGCAAGAGCAGAGTATCATCCATAAATATCTGATTTTTAAAATGACAGAATTCTGGCTGGGCGTGGCAGCTCATATCTGTAATCCCAGCACTTTGGGAGGCTGAGGTGGGAGGATCACTTGAGCCCAAGATTTTGAGACCAGACTGGGCAACACAGCAAGAACCCATCTCAAAAACAAAAAAAAGAAAAAATTTTTATTATTTAAAAAAGTAATAAATAAAATGACAGAATTATTTTTTAAATAAATAAATAAAAAGACAAAAAAAGAAAAGAAACAACAGAACCCAACGAAAAATCTCGTGGAACTTACCCCATCCAGGTGGCAAAGGACCAAGAGGATCAAATTCTTTATTTTGTGATGTAGCAAACAGATCTTGATTCTAAAAAGGACCAAAAAGTGAAAAAACGATTGGCAACTTAAACAGATTATTTAAGAGCAAATTTATGAGTTCTGATTTGCTTTCTCTGGCCATACATAACATATAGAGTTCACACCTCAAAGAAGCATCACATGGTTACAGATAAATGCCAATATACTTTAGCTGGGTAAAAAAACAAACAAACAAAAAAAAAACCTCCTACAAACATTATCTAACATTTAAAATTACTTAAAACTATATGCTCATATAGAATCTCATAAACTCAGCACCAAGATTCAACAATTATCAAGACATTATACAAATATGTAATCCTCATCCCCCAATACTGTATTTTCCTTCTTACAAATGATAATATATAAACATCCACCCAAAAATCATTCATAATACTAGTACCCAGTCATCAAATAGCTGAGAAAAATCTTGCATGTGTAGCTCAAACATAGATGATCATATACAGAACATGAAATATAGAAGGAATTATGAGTAGATGGGAAAGAAAGAAGAACAGGCTGTCAGATGAATAAAAGGGAAGAATTTCAGTTGGAATATGTTACTGAGCCTAAAACTGTATGAGTTATCTTAAAAGTTCTGTTTGCAATGATCACATTGATGGAGAGAGAGTTTTGGCTACATAAGATAAAATAAAAGGTGGAATCAACTTTTGGAAAAGAGAAGCAGGTGTCATCCTCATTCGGTAGGGACAAGGAGTGTGGTTTAGTTTAAACATATAATCAAATAGAGATAAGTATGTGATGACTCAATAAGAATTGGTTGCCGGGCTCAGTGGCTCAGCCTGTAATACCAGCACTTTGGGAGGCCAAGGTGAGTGGATTGCCTAAGCCTGCGAGTTTGAGACCCGCCTGGGCAACTTGGTGAGACCTCAGCTCTACAATAAATCAAAAAATTACCTGGGCATGGTAGCGCACGCCTGTAGTTCCAGCTACTTGGAAGGCTGAGGTGGAAGGATCGCCAGAGCCCAGCAGGTCGAGGCTGCAGTGGCTGGGAGCAGCCACTGCACTCTAGTCTGGGTGATAGAGTGAGACTCCAACTCAAAAAAAAAAGAAAAAGCTGGGCTCGGTGGCTCAGCCTGTAAATCCCACGCCTTGGGAGGCTGAGGTGAGTGGATTGTCTGAGCCCGTGGGTTTGAGACCCGCTTGGGCAACGTGGCAAGACCTCATCTCCACAATAAATAAAAAATCAGCCGGGCATGGTAGCGCGCGGCTGTAGTTCCAGCTACTTGGAAGGCTGAGGCAGAAGGATTGCCAGAGCCCAGCAGGTTGAGGCTGCAGTGGCCAGGAGCGGCCGCTGCACTCTACTCTGAGCGACAAAGTGAGACTCCAACTCAAAAAAAAAAAGAAAAAAAGAATTGGTTAAGCCCTTTCTTCTTCAGTAAGATAAAACAAATAAGAGAGGAATTGCTTTAAAAATCATTTTATTATTAAAAAAACAAGTAAAGGCCAAGTGCAATAGCTCACACCTGTAATCCCAATACTTTGGGAGGCAGAGGTGAGAGGACTGTCTGAGCCCAGGGGTTCCAGACCAGCCGGGGTAACTTGACAAGATCTCGTCTCTGCAGCAAATCAAAAAATTAGCTGGGCATGGTGGCACATGCCTATGATTACAGCTACTTGGAAGAACTGCCTGAGCCCAGCAGGTCAAGGCTGTGGTAGCCGTGAGCATGCCACTGCATGCCAGCCTGGGCAACAGAGACTCCAACTCAAAAAAAACCCAAGTAAAATAGGACAGTGAATACCATATACTTAGCACTAAGATTTAACAATTATCAAGACATTGCCACATTTCTTTATCTTTTTGTCCAGCAACTCGCTGAAGCAAAAATCTTACCCCTATATGTTGTAGTATGCTCCTCTAAAATTTATGGACATTTTCTTACATAATCACAGTCTCATTATCATACCTAGCAAATAGTCAACAATAATTCTATCATCTAATACCTAATCCATAATTAAATGCACAATTGCTTATTTGTTAAAATCAGGATCCAAACAAAGTTCTCACATTTTATTTAGTTGTATCTGTTAAGTCTCACTCTAGAGCACCTTCTCCATTCTCTCTGTTTCCTTTTTCCCAATGTCACACTAACCTACTACAGAAACAAGGTGGACTGAATGGGTTTTAGAGGATACAAAAGTTATGCCATTTCTGATTTAATAGCATGGAAGATAGAGCTGCCAAGAACTGGCCTTGCTCCTCCCGACTGACACAATTATGAAGAGGAGTGAGAGTAGGAAGGCCAGCAGGAAATTAAAAGGTTTGAGCCCAAGTTATAGATCAAGTCTGAAAAGTTTCGTTTATGACAAACTAGACTAATTTTTTTTTTTTTGAATCAAGAGTCTCACTCTGTCACCCAGGCTGGAGTGCAGTAGCATGATCATGGCTACCACAACCTCAACCTGCTGGGCTCAGGCAATCCCTCTGCCTCAGCTACCTGAATAGCTGGGACTACAGGTGCGCCACCACACCCAGCGAACTTTTTTATCGATCGTAGAGACGAGACCTTGCCATGTTGCCCAGGCTAGTCTAAAACTCTTAGGCTCAGGCAATCTTCTCAACTCAGCCTCCCAAAGTGCAGGGATTACAGGTGTGAGCAAGTAATAGCACCAAGCCTTAACAATTAACAATTAACAATTCCTTAAGACCCAAGTCTACCCTATTGGTTCTCCCTGGACAGATTAAACTGGGAACATGCACAATGAAGCCATGGGCCAGGAAAAGCCATTATACGGTATTTCATCATGGATCATATATCCATTCTGAGACTTAAGAGGCTGGATGTATGACAGTCTACTGCCCTGTAATAATGACTAGAACAACAAAGACTACTTCAAATGCTTGACAAAAAGACTGTTTTTCAGTAACACCCCACCATTTTTTAAAATGTTAAATTCATTCATGTCAGTTCACAACTTTGGCTATGTAAAGTGTAACTAAAATAGGCTGTTTAAATTCTATGTAATTTGGAACCGCTTTATAACATAAAATAATTTCAGAAAATTAGCCAAATTATTTTGGAGTAGAGAGAAAAAAAAGAATACGGACGATGAGGTAAAAGCTGTACTTCAATAAAAATTCCGACCAGTTACAGTGACTCATATCTGTAATCCCAGCACTATAGGAGGATCACTTGAGACTGGGAATTTGAGATCAACCTAGGCAACAAAGTAAGACTTTTTCTCTACAAAAAATCAGCCAGATGCTGTGGCAATCACCTGTAGTCCCAGCTACCTGGGAGGCTGAGGCGGAAGGATCTCCTGACCCAGGAGGTCAAGGTTGCAGTGAGCCATGATTGTGTCACTGTACTCTAGCTTGAGCGACGCAGTAAGACCCCAAATCAGAAAACAGAAATAAAGAGCAAACAAAAAAATTCCAAAGACTCTGAGTACTAAATTGGTCCAGTTTACAATAATCAATATACATAATAGTTGCTCCAGAAAATTTGCTAAATCTGCCTTTAAAAAGAATGTTTTAAAATATTAGGTACGGCCAGCCTCGGTGACTCAGCCTGTAATCCCAGCACTTCGGGAGGTTGAGGCAAGTGGATTGCCTAAGCCCGCGGGTTCGAGACCAGCCCAGGCAAACTGGCGAGACCTTGTCTCTACAATAAGTCAAAAATTAGCTGGGCATGGTAGTGCACACCTGTAGTTCCAGCTACTTGGAAGGATGAGGTGGAAGGATTGCCAGAGCCCAGGAGGTCAATGCCGGGGTGGCGGTGAGCATGCCACTGCACTCCAGCCTGGGCAACAAGAGTGAGATTCCAACTCAAAATAATAATAATGACAGTAGTAGTAATAATAATAATAATATAAAATATTAGGTACTACAAAAAAGAGATAAAGAGATAATGGGCAGATTTACAGATGTGGATATGAAAGAGACAAAAGATAATAACTAACATTTCTAAGTATTCAGTATGTGTCAAATACATTAGAAAATTTATTTTACAAAATCCTCAAAAAAAACCCTCAAAGGTAAATATATATAGTAGAGGTATTGTGTGTGTGTGTGTGTGTGTGTGTGTGTGTGTGTGTGTGTGTATATATATATATATATATAGTATAGAGGTAACCATATATATATATGCATATATATTTTAAGATAAACTAAATATAAATATATATATTTTAAGATAAAGTAAAAGAATCTTTTTGAGTTGGAGTCTCACTCTGTCGCCCAGACTAGAGTGCAGTGTCCACTCCCAGCCACCGCAGCCTCCACCTGCTGGGCTCCGGCGATCCTTCTGCCTCAGCCTTCCAAGAAGCTGGAACTACAGGCGTGCACTACCACGTCCGGCTAATTTTTTTATTTATTGTAGAGATGAGGTCTCACTAAGTTGCCCAGGCGGGTCTCGAACCCGCGGGCTCAGGCAATTCACTCACCTCAGCCTCCCAAAGCGCGAGATTATAGGCTGAGCCACCGAGCCCGGCTTAAAAGAATCTTAATGAGGTTAAATAAGTTACTCAAAGTCATATAGACAAGTAACTGTGGAACCAGGATTCAAACTTGTCTGGCTCCAAAGTCCATGCTCTTTCTCCTGGACACACATGTGGAGAATAGTTTTAAAGAAGGCAGGCAAGCTAGGCAATCAAACCTAAAAGAAATTTGGCCTGGCATACCAAAGATGATTATAATTTAGAAGGAGAGTAAGATGCAAAACAGCATAGGAAAAAAAATGAAAAAAGGGTAAGGTAGGTAAGAGACTCAAATTTCATCTCCAAAACTATTGGGTAGAGGAATATGGTAAAAACTGTCTAGACAAAGTGGCAGGAAAAATTGTTAAATGAAAGAAACGCATCCTAGTCATAACCAGGGAGTAAAGGGAAGCTTCTGATAAAAGTGAGCTGTTTACATCAGTGAGTGATAGCTATTATGATGACGAAGTACAATAAATAGGAATATGACGAAAAGGGAAGAAAGCAATGCCTGGTGAGGACAGGAAAATGAAAGGTACTGTTTTACTGTGATGGATTCTAACTGGGATGGTACTGATGGCAGTGGAGGGGAAGAGATGGTGATGGAAAGAGTCAGCTCTTGTTTGGCACAGAAAATCAAATTTGTCAAAGGACTATTTTCCTTTCCTCAGAGAAAAGATCTGTGATACTTTATGACTTGAAAGATTATAACAAAGAAAGCATTAACTTTGGTATACTTATCACTATTACCTCAATAATACTCTAAAAGAAAATATATCAAGAGATATTCTACCCTGAACATACTTGATCTCGTCTAAAAAAAACTATGTAAAATGTAAACCATTTATTTCCAGAAAAGAACTGTTTTTATAACAAAGATAACAGTTCTGGAGCCAGAATAATATAATTGGCATACTCCTATAAGGAATCAAATTTCTTTAGTATCCCAGAGTACCAAATAATTCATTAGATAAGCTTTATCTCTACACATTAAAAAGTGATTCAACTTGATTAGCAATTCTGCACAATCATGTCCAGAGTCAAATACTCTTAGACTCAAGTCTCCAAATGTTCTGTTAAGTCGAGGTAGTACTAAATTTGGAATTGTTTTAATTTTTTTCAAACTTCTTGGGTTTACTTTTACTATTCTTTTATTCATGGATTTTAAGGTGTCCTAACTTCTTTTTTGTATGTCTCTGACATTAAAAAGAGAAGGAAGTTGGACTTGAGGAAATTACAAGAATAGACAATATACAGAGAATACTCCAGACAAGGTCTAAAAATAATACATACTAACAGCAACAAATGAGTTGCCACACTACTTGTGCCTGTTTTTTAGTGCTTTACATGACACACGCTGCAAAGGGTTAAAAATGGAATACTATTCTTAGTCCATTATACAGCAGGCTGCTTACCCCATAAATGAATCTCTGGTTGAACTGTTGCATCGCCCCTTGAAGCTGACTACGTTGTAGCTGCCACTGTTCATAGTTCCGGACAGATTCCACTGTTGGCCTCTGCCACGTTGTTGTTCTTGTGAAATGGTCAACATAATAAATACGTCCCATGTTATCAACACGCCGCTCCCAGCTAAGTGAGAAAAAAAAGCTAATTCAACAAATACTTGTGAAACAGGAGCCTTAATTGTGCCTCTGATTTACAAGAAAAAATATTTTAAAACTAAGTAAAATTTTTTTTAAAACTTGTGAAACAGATATAAAGTTTTACTTTAAAAGCTACGTTTAACTTACCTGAAGTCTTACATTTTTTTAAATGGTCTGTAAGTGAACTTAAGAGAAATGTTTCTAAAAATTTCTTAAGATGCATTAGTCACGCTAGGAGCAGTGGCTCACGCCTGTAATCCCAGCACCTTGGGAGGCAAGCAGAGGTGAGAGACTGCCTGAGCCCAGGGGCTTGACACTAGACTGGGCAACTTGGTGAGACATCATCTCTACAGTAAATCAAAAGATTAGCCAGACATGGTGGTGAATGCCTGTAGTTCCAGCTACTTGGAAGGTGAGGCGGAGGGATCACCTGAACTCAGCAGGTTTAGGCTGCGGTGGCCATGAGCATGCCACTGTACTCCAGCCTGGGCGACAGACTTCAACTCAAAAAAAAAAAAAAAAAGATTAGCTGGCTGTGGTGATGCATGCCTGTAGTTCCAGTTACTTGGAAGGAGGAAGAAGGATTGTCTGAGCCCAGTAGGTTGAGGCTACAGTAGCTATGAGTGTGCCACTGCACTCCAGCCTGGGTGACAGAGTAAGACTCTAACTCAAAAAAGAAAAGAAAAATAAGAAAAAAGTTATCAGTTTCTTTCCAATGTTCTTTTTATTGCTACAACCAAAATAAGGACACAAATTGTATAGTTTTCCAAAATATCAAAAAGCATTTTTTTCACATGAATACAACTACCTTCTTATTTATTACTGTAAATGCAATTTAAATAGCTTGCAAATGCAAGATATTTAATTAAGTAAACGTTGATAAGATAACTTGATGATTTCTGCCTCATTGTTTAGGGTTGTTTCCAATATCCAGATATTATAAGTAGTAAAATAATAAAATATTAGTACACTAAACTTTTTTGTTCCTCTGAATTATTTATTTAGGATGAATTTCCTAGCAAGGTTATTATTATGGAGATATAAACATATATGTATTTTCTGTAAGTGTAATTAACGTATTCTACCACCAGTAATCTACAAAGTTCCTCATCATCACTTGATATTATTTGATAGTTTTTTTTTTTTTAATAGGAGTCTCTGTTGCCCAGGCTGGAGTGCAGTGGCACACTGCTCACGGCCACTGTAGCCTCAACCAGCTGGGCTCAAGCAATCCTCCCGCTTCAGCCTTCCAAATGGCTGGAACTACAAGCATGCACCAACATGCCCAGCTACATTTTTGATTTATTGTAGAGATGAGGTCTCGCCAAGTTGCCCAGGCAATTCTCTCACCTCGGTCTCCCAAAGTGCTGGGATTAGAGGCATGAGCCACTGAGCCTGGCCTTTATTTGATAATTTAATAAGCAAAACAGTACCTTTCAACATGTGTTTCTTGACAATTACTAGCAAGGTTAAACATTTTTCCATGTTTCCTATTATTTTCCTTGGGTTTAAAATACATTTTTTTTCTTCCAATTATTTTAAATAAAGTACATGCTAAAAGCTAAATACAATGTATATGTCCTTAACTTCCCCAACTATTTGGCAATGACTTCACTATTATATACTATAATTTTTTATATAATAGAAACTTCACCTTATTATATATTACAGGGGCTATAATTCTTATTCAGTTAAATAATTACTCTTAGCCGGGCTCGGTGGCTCAGCCTGTAATCCCGCAGTTTGGGAGGCTCAGGTGAGTGGATTGCCTGAGCCCACGGGTTCGAGACCCATCTGGGCAACTTGGCGAGAACTCATCTCTACAATAAATCAAAAATTAGCTGGGCGTGGTAGCGCACACCTGTAGTTCCAGCTCCTTGGAAGGCTGAGGCGGAAGGATCACCGGAGCCCCAGCAGGTCGAGGCTGCGGTGGCCGGGAGTGGCCACTGTACTCCAGTCTGGACAACAGAATGAGACTCCAACTCAAAAAAAAAAAAAAAAATACTCTTGAAGGAACTAATCCTAAAACTCTGCAGTTCTGAGCCAGGTAAATAGTTCAGACAGAAAAACTTGAAGAACAAGACCTATAGGGTGTTTAGGTCAGAAATGAGTGAAAATAAAAGTTATTCATGATGCTCTGAATAAATCAATTCTCTAGCTCTCTTCTTTCTAATTTTCACCTACCATAAAACAAAGTGGATAGAGAAGGGACTGACAGAAAGAGGAAAAACAACAACGTCAGGAAGACAACATGTAGCTACAATCCACGACTCTGACTGAACACAACTGTCCTTTTTAAACGCAGACACTTACCCAGGAGGCAGAGGTTCTGGTCTATCCCACGTGGTTCTTTTCTCAACATGATCAACATAGTAAACTCGCCCATGCTGGTCCATTCTCTGCTCCCAACTTAAACACAAAATTAAGAAGGCTGGTGGGGTACTTGTATAAGCAGCTTGGCTTTTTAATCTCGTCTTTGTCTTCTTCTCTTAAATGACCATATTATAGAACTGAGGCAAATAATCATGCCAGTTTATAAAGAAGATATCAACAGAATTTAGGAATAAAGTCAAGAAATGTCATCTTCTGAGGGTGCCACACAATGAAAGAGATTTTTTTTTACACAACTGTCTCCTTTAGGAGACAACCTGTATTTCTAAAGAGGCTGGAGGTCAGTCGATCTAGGAGACCAAAAGTCACTCTCAATCTCATCAGGGTATACTCAAGGAGCTTAGAAAAGAATGCATTAATTAAAGTTGTAAAACCTAGGCTAAGCCGGGCTCGGTGGCTCAGCCTGTAATCCCGCGCCTTTGGGAGGCTGAGGTGAGTGAATTGTCTTGAGCCCGTGGGTTCGAGACCTGGCAGCGAGACCTCATCTCTACAACAAATAAAAAAATCAGCCGGGCGTGGTGGCGCATGCCTGAAATTCCGGCTACTCGGAAGGCTGAGGCGGAAGGATCGCTGGAGCCCAGCAGGCAGACGCTGCGGTGGCCGGGAGCGGCCACTGCACTCCAGTCTGGGTGACAGAGTGAGACTCCAACTCAAACAAAACAAAACAAAACAAAACAAAACAAAACAAAACCTAGGCTAGGCATGGTGGCTCATGCCTGTAATCCTATCACTTTGGGAGGTGGAGGCAAGACTGCCTGAGTCCAAGGGTTCAAGACCAGTTTGGGCAACTTGGTGAGACCTCGTCTCTACAATAAATCAAAAAAGTAGCCAGGCATGGTGGTGGACACCTGTGGTTCCAGCTACTTGGAAGGCTGAGGCAGAAGGACCACCTGAGCCCAGAAGATAGAGGTTGTGGTGGCCCATGTGAGTGTCACTGTACTCCAGCCAGGATGACAGAGGAAGGGAAGGGGAGGGGAAGGAAGGGGGAAAGTTATAAAACCTAAACATATACTGAAGGGCATTAATCAGTCTGAATTCTAGATTAATTAAAATTAAAAATAAAAAAGGGGGGAAGTCTGCAGATTAGCAGAGTATTCTAGTCTCCTTGGTAGGGTTATCCTCAAAGTGAAGAATATAGGAGCAAACCATCATAGCTTGGAATTAATAATGACTTCTAAAAGCACTCAGTTTCTTTTTGCTGATCCCTCACACAAACAACCTTCTAATTTGGCTTCCGAAATTGTAGACATTCCAAAAGGAAAATTACCTATCAACATAAGAAATATAATCTGTGTAGTAATTAAAATGATCACATGAGATAATTTATCAGCCAATTAATTAATTTTGATTAGCATTCTGAGCTCTGGTTTAATTTAATGTCATTATGTATATGTGTATAAAAATTACACTCAAGAGTATCTTAACACATTTGCACCTAGCAAATTTTTCACTTTCCTAATACTGATTGTGGGTGAAAATAAAAAAAAAATCTGAAGCTGGTTGCCACAAACTTCTGCTGTTAAGCACAAGTGAAATGATCTTTTCTAAATTGTCACCTTTTAACAATATAGCTGAAAGTTGCAGACATATCCAGTATTTGCCACAGATATCACTCTGACTAGCATTCTGTACTTTGTATTTTTATTTGAATTATAAACCGAATATATATTATTCAGAAACAGAATTTGCAAACAAGTAAATTCACATAAGCGGTAACCAGGAACAGAATCTGTAATGATGTAATTTCACATCAGTGATCTTGATGAGTTAAAAACTGGCCAGAGGTGAGGCGTGGTGGCTGTTAACAACTGTGATCTCAGCACTTTGGGAGGCTAAGGTAGGAGGGTTCCCTGAACTGAAGAGTTCAAGACAGCCTGAGCAACCTCAGCTTTACAAATATTTAAAAACCTGCAAGGTGTGGTGGTATATGCCTGTAGTCCTAACTACTCAAGAGGCTGAGGCAGAAGGATCACCTGGGTCCAGGAAGTCAAGGTTGCAGTGAAGCGATGATCATGCTACTTACTGTACTCCATCCTGGGTGACAGAGTAAGACCCTGACTCAAATTAACAACAACAACAACAATAACAACAACAAAATAATAAATTGGTCAGGCATGGGGCTCATGTCTATAATCCCAGTACTCTGGGAGGACTAGGTGGGAGGATTGTTGGAGCTTAGAAGTTCAAGACCAGACTAGACAACATAGTGAGACCCTACTTGTAAGAAAAATAAAAAAATTAGCTGGGTATGGTATCACACATCTGCAGTCCTAGCTACTCAGGTAACTGAGGTGGAGGGATCACCTGGGCCCAGCCCACAAGGTCAAGTCTGTGGTGAGCTATGATCATGTCACTTCACTCCAGTCTGGGCAACAGAGTGAGAACCTGACTAATCAAAAAAGAAAGAGTATCTTAAAAATACTCAGTAGAGGGCCAGGTGCGGTGGCTCATACCTGTAATCCCAGCACTTTGGGAAGCCAAGGCAGGATGATTGCTTGAGCCCTGAAGTCCGAGATCACATATCAAAAATAATGGCAATATAGCAATAATAATCAAATTAGGGTGGGCACTAATTTCTCAGTTTTCTAATTTTTTTTATTTGAGTTGGAGTCTCACTCCATCGCCCAGGTTGGAATGCAGTGGCACATTCATGGCCACCTCAGTGTCGACCTGCTGGGCTCAGGCAATCCTCCCACCTCAATTTTCCAAGTAGCCAAAACTACAGGCATGCACTACCATGCCTGGCTAATTTTTTTATTTATTGCAGAGACGAGGTCTCGCCAAGTTGCCCAGGCTGTTCTCGAACCTGCGGGCTCAGGCAATCCTCTCACCTCAGTCTCTCAAAGTGCTGGAATTACAGGCTTGAGCCACCACACTTGGCCAGTTTTCTACTTTTTTGAAATTTTTATTTGTTTATTTTTAAGTTGGGAGTCTCATTCTGCCACCCAGGCTGGAGTACAGTGGCACGCTCATGGTTAACACAGCCTAAACGTGCTGGGCTCAGGTGATCCTTCTGCCTCAGCCTTCCAAGTAGTTGGAACTATAGGCATTCGCCACCAGGCTCACTTTTTTTTCAGTCTTCTACATTATCTATTACCTTGCTATAATAACTTCACAATGAAAAAAACTTGATTTCAAAAAGGGGTACTTTTCCCTCTTAAAGAAAGAACAATTTGCATTACGTGATTATTTTATTACTTGGCCTTGGTTACCTTTCAGGGTTCTTTAATTACAAAATATATTGTTCCATTTTGCCCTGGTAACAAGGGAGGAAATTTCAAATATGGTGAGCTTTCTTTGTTGACTTTGACTCCAGACCCCAAAAGAATCAGTTATAATAACTTGAAGAAAAGTTAGTGAAAGAATGGATTTAGCGTTATTTTCCTTATTAATGAGCATATGCAGAAGACTAAAGAAAAAAATATTAATCAAAAAAGTTACTCACCCAGGTGGTAAGGGAGCTTGACTTACAGGATTTAATGGTCTGGGGCCTGAGCCTCCAGATATAGTAAGAGGAATGATTAATCCAGATGTTGCTCCATCAGATGTATTTGTATTTGCATTGTTTGGTGGCAGAGAGCCTGTACTAGATCCATCACTTTCAGAAGTGGCAGATGGTGAGCCATTGACAGACGCTAGAAAAAATTGGGGGAAGATAGGGGAAAAAACCTTCTATTTTCTGAAATCTAAATTCAGAATAGAATTTTAACTTTAAAAAGTGGAAATGCAGATAACAAATTTGAAACTCAAGATGTGGATACATAGGTGAAAATTACTTAAAAAATAAATAATGGGAAATAGCCCATATCCCACTAAATAGCCCTGTTTACTTCTTGGGTCCTGTCTACCCCTACACCTCATTATTAATTATAAGACATATATAGATCCTCTGATTTCCCGATGTCATAGGAAAAAAAACTTTTTGAATAGGAATATGTTAGTATTCCTTGGTATTATGAGTTCATTTAGTAATTTTCCAGAGCCTTAAAACTGCTTTCTGATGAAACCCTAAAGATCAGAGACCAATTCTTAATGTTGGTTATAAAATATGGAAGATCTGACTGATAAGCAATAAAATTCTTACAATAGTAAATGTTCACTCATTATATCACAAGAAATACTTGTTGACAAAACAATTCCTATAGGAAGTCACCAATACTATGACAAAGAGGTATACAGTCTTAAAGACTTAGAATATACGAGGGGAGACCAAAAAAAAAACAAAAAACAAAACCAGAATTATCTCTTGGAGGACAGGTTCCTTGTCGTACCCTCTGAATTTGTTCCTCCAGATCTAATGGTCAACCAAAGTTTTTATCTGGAAGTTTTGAGAAAGATGCATCACAATTTGCAGAAGAAACATTATAAGTTGTAGCAAACAGGTGACTGGTTCTTCCACCATGACAAATCACCTGCCCACAATGCACTGAGTGTTCAGCAGGATCATACCAAAATTGGCATGATCCTCATGCCCTACCCTCCCTATTCACCCCATCTTGCCCCAAGAGACTTTTTTGTTCTTTCTGTAGAAAAGAACAGAAAGAACAAAAAAGTCATTAAAGGGAAACATCTTGGCAATGTGGAAGAGGTAAGATAAAAAACGCCAGAAGCACTAAAAGGCATCAAAATTGACTAGTTCAAAAACTGTTTTGAGCAATGGAAAAAGCATCCCAATAGGTGTACTGTATCAAACAGAGAGTACTTTGAAGGTGACTGAAGTTTAAACATGTAAGAATACACAATTTTTTATAAATAAATTCTGGCTTTTTTTGGCCCCCCCTCCCCCTTATACTGTTGACAGGCTGGGTGTGGTGGCTCACAACTATAATCCCAGTTCTTTCTTTAGGAGGCCAAGGTGGGAGGATCACTTAAGCCGAAGAGTTTGAGACTAGCCTGGGCAACATAGCAAGACCTCATCTCTAAAAACAAAAAATAAATAAAATTAGCTGGGCCTGGTATAATATGCCTCTATTCCCAGTTACTCTGTGGGCTGAGGCAGAAAGGACTGTCTGATTCCAGGAGTTCGAGGCTGTGGTAAACTCGGTTCATGCTACTACACTCTAGCCTGGGTGACAGAGTGATCACAACTCAAAAAAAGAAAGTATATATTGTTAACAAAATTATCTACAGAAGAAGGGGAAGATGTATAATTCAATATAATTATACATTAAAAAATGATTTGTAGAAAACTAATTTAATTTCCTAATAATATTTGGTATAATTACTTTGCATTCCCTGCCCACACTAGCAGAGGGAAATAATAAAAGATTAAAGATTTGTCCTGGCTAATCAGGAAATTGGATATTCTACCTATAGGTGCTCACATTTTAACTACACCAAAAAATGCTCATTTGTTGTGAACTTTGGCTTTAAAATCTTAATCATTTAGCATTGTTGGGTTTTCATTTACGAATTGTCTTTCTGCAGGATATAAGGAAATAAGCAACCAGATCCTTCACTATATGGCATGCTTGTGTCACATAGTCACAAACCATGCGAAAAAGTTTCAATGTTATCTGTACTGTCAATAATTTATATAATGCACATGTGATTTTCATTTTCAATAGAGTACTGCCTCAGTAATTCCACCCAGAAAAGAAAAATTTATGAAAAGGCACTTTTTGGTTGCCTATAGAAAGATCATTCTTCACCAAAATCTTAAATGTTGTAAAAATACAGCCAAAGTGCTAACCTAAAGGAAACTCCTGACCCTTATCTGAGGATCAATTTCCAAACAGCATTATTTACAATCAGAGTACTGAACGCTGGAATACACACCTGGTCTACGTGGGGTGGGTGGTGGTGGTCGTGAAGGTCTTGGAGGTCGAGAAGGTTTAAAACCACCATTTGAGAGTGATGGAGAATTATTGCCATTGGCTCTCCTATTTTCACCAGACCCTGCATCCTCAGGGTCATCTGATTCATTTGTGTTCACTCTGAGTAGGAAGGACAGAAAAAGAAGGAGAAGAAAAAAATAATAAATGCTCCTTTAGGAACATGAGAAAAGTTTTTTAATTTTAGACCAGTCCTATCAAATATATAAAGAGCCCTTGGGTAGAATCTTATATAACTCCCAGAACCCATCCAGACATAAAGTGAGGGGTTGCCCAAAGGCACAGAAATACTTAAGACCACGCAAAACTATTAAGTATGCTGGCTCATGTTTCAAATAAGTCATCAGAAGGCGTTATATAAGCATAAACAAAGTCAAGTTCTCGAAATCTCAATGCTTTTATCACAAGCACAAATAACTTCACTACTGGCCAGGTTTGGTGACTCAGCCTGTAATCCCAGCACTTTGGTGAGAGGATTGCCTGAGCCTGTGGGTTCGAGACCAGTCCGGGCAACTTGGCAAGACCTCATCTCTACAATAAATTAAAAAACTAGCCAGGCATGGTGGCGTGTGCCTGTAGTTCTAGCTACTTAGAAGGCTGAGGCAGAAGGATTGCCAGAGCCTAGCAGGCTGACGCTGGTGCAGCCATGAGTGTGCCACTGCACACTAGCCTGAGCAACAGAGTGAAACTCCAACTCCAAAAATAATAATAATAACTTCACCATCCTTTTTTTCTTGGTTTCCATAGGTTATAAATATCAAATCAAATTTGAGGCAGGGCTGGCTTTCCCATGCTAGGAGAACAAAGTACATTTATTCCCCGGGAACTGGGCACTGTTCCTTCATCACAGTACAATAGTACTATACAAAATATTCAGAGATAGTTGTCTAGAGTAGAGGTGCCCACAGACAATTTTTTTTAAGAAGCTGCTATTTCTTCGAAGAAATGGCATCAACTGAAGGGAAAGAAAAGGGAGAACACTCACAAAAATGTCAGACTGAAAGTTACTACTACCGTCAACTAAATGCAGTTGATACCTTTTCCCAGGGAGGATCTAATCATAGATTAGAAACAAGAGTTTAAGGGGGCCAGGCGCAGTGGCTCATGCCTAAAACCCAGCACTTTGGGAGGCTGAAATGAGAAGACTGCCTGAGCCCACAGTTTTGAGACCAGTCTGGGCAACTTGGCGAGACCTCGTCTCTAAAATAAATTAAAAAATTAGCCAGGTGTGGTGGCACGTGCTTATAGTTCCAGCTACTTGGAAGGCTGAGGTGGAAGGATCACCTGAGCCCAGCAGGTCAAGGCTGCGGTGGCCGTGAGCATGCCACTGCACTCCAGCCTGAGCAGCAGAGTGAGAGATTCTACCTCAAAAACAAAACAAAAGAGCATAAGGGGCCAATTTCTAGATGCCTCAGGTAGGGCTCTGATATCTACTATCTGCTAAACACTACATGGTATTAATCCATACTACTGCCATTTTCAGAACAAGCCTGAACAAAATAAAATCTAACAGATTCAAGAAATAGAGAGAAAGCATCATGTATTAATTTTTTTCTATAATACATGCACTGCAGTGTTTTTGTTTTAAATAAAAATGGTATGCATTTAAAGTATACAATATGATATTTTGATACACATAGACACATTGAAATAATTACTAAAGGCAAGCTAATTAACATCTCCATCTCCTTACATAGTTAACATATTCTAAAAGTCATTTTGAACCGTGCTCCCCAGAAATCCTTTAGGGCCTTTTTACTCCAAATGTGGTCTCTGGACCAAAAGCACAGGCACCACATAGGAGCTTGTCAGAAACGCACAATCGTGGAACCTATCCTAGCCCTACTATATCAGAACTAGCATTTTAACAAGATACCAGATTACATGTACAGACAGTAAGGTATGACAAGCACTGCTTTGAGGGTTCCTCAGATGCTTATTGAATAAAGGGAACACCTCAGTCAACTGGCAGTGTCTGGTTAGTGTTGATTGCCTGCAGGAAGGTCACACCACTCGAGAATAGCATCTAAATTCAGGAAGAGTCAGCTTTGACACTGATCCCCTTTCTCTAAATGAGGTTGTCAACCCATTTTGAGACTCTGCGTATTGCCTCTCCATATGATTTTAAGCATTTACTAGTTAGTTTGAAATAAGAGTTCTTGTTGCTTTTTAAATGACAACAACTGGTAGAATGGACTAAAAGTGGGAAATTGATGTTTCTAGTTCTGACACTGCTACTGATGAGTTAGTTATCCGACCAAAGACAAGGTATTTAATCTCGCTGCACTTTAATATCCATTATCCTGACTACATAATTCCTAAAAACATTTTAGTTAGAAAGTTCATAATGAATCGGACATCCAGTGCTAGACAAGTGTTAGGAATATAAGAGGAAGAATATTCAGGGCATGAGGTAAACCTGATATGATAAAGGTACAACAGAAATTGTATTCCAAAAATGCTATAATTTGTTGTTGAGGGTTACAACTGGGGAGATTTTTAATATCCATGCTGATCACTTGTCTGACATCCTGAACTGAACATAGTTATCTGATAACCTGTGCATTATGATTCCTTAAATTTCCTTGATACTTAGAAATGGTCCTCTTCCTGGATCTTGAACTCTAAAATCCCTCTCATTACAACTTCCTACAGCATCCTTTATTCAGGCTCATCATGACCTTCAACCCCTTTCAAACTTCACAGTTCATCAACTTCCTTCAAGTCTCACTTGGGCTTCATTCTTTGTTCACTTAGGCTACTTTCCCCTTTCCCTAGTATCTTTAATTATTTTACCTATGCTCAACTGACTTCCCTCCCAGTAATCCTGTCACTACAACTAATCCCTCTCCTACTTTTCTCACTACCATTTTCTGAGTCCAACAGATAATACTGGAAATGTTCCAGTTGAGATGCCAGGTGTATTTTAGTAGAGTAAATAAACTAGCATATTAAAGAAGCAGGCTGTTCCACAAATGGTCCTGATAAATTTTCCACTGGGTCCAGTAAAAAAAAAAGTTCTGAGGTTTTCACTTCCAATGACTCACAAGATAAAAAGGCTTCCCACTCTGTGTTAAAAAGAAGTCACAGCTAACCTCTGCTGGGAGCTAGGGAATTAAAAACAACAGGTGACTATGACAATCTAGTAGTAACACCATGGGCTCAATGAAATTAGTGAACTGGTGTTAAAATTAATAATAAAAAAAGTTAGTAGGTCAGGCACGTGCCTGTAATCTCAGCACTTTACTGGGGTGGGAGAGTTGCCTGAAGTCAGGAGTTCAAGACCAACCTGGGCAACAAAGCAAGACCACATATCTACAGATAAATTTTAAAAATTAGCCAATCATGGTGGCACACACCTATAGTCCCAGCTACTCAAGAGGCTGAGGCAGAAGGATTGTCTAAGCCTAGAAGATCAAGGCTGCAGTGAGCCATGATCATGCCACTTCACTCCAGTCTGGGCGACAAAGTAAGACTCCAACTCAAAAATAATAATAATATAACAATAATAATTTGGTAGGATAAAGAGCTCTTACTAGGTCATGTACAATCATACAGACTTGGGCAAAAGATAGAAAAACTTAAATCGTGCTTCATCGGTCTATATCTTTCTGTATAGAAAGTATTCAATTTTTTTTTTTCAGTTGGAATCTCACTCTGTGACCCCAGCTGGAGTGTAGTGGCACGCTCATGGCCACTGCAGCCTCGACCTGCTGGGCTCAGGCTATCCTTCAGTCTCCAAGTAGCTGGAACCACAGGCATGCGCCATCACACCCGGCTAATTTTTCTTGATTTATTGTAGAGATGAGGTCTCACCAAGTTGCCCAGGCTGGTCTTGAACCCATGGGCTCAGGCAAAAGTGCTGGGATTTTAGGTGTGAGCCACCACGCCCGGCTGAGGACACATCCAACTTTCTAAAGCTGGATTATGACAAAGAGTACAAGGCAACATTGGCTACAGTCGATATTATTAAAATTCAATTAAGTTATCCATACTGCTTGGAAACCAGTAGTTTCCTACATCTCTAATTCACACCTGGCCACATTCCCAGTGTCCACTGCAAACTTTTTTTGCCTCCTCAAATAAATTACCCAATCTGTAGGTGACCCTGACTCTTCCTCTTCCCTAAATGATGATAATCTGCTATTCCTCAACATTCTTCTCTACTTTCCCATGTATGAAAAAAAATTCCTGTGGTTCCAGATACTTGGAAGGCTGAGGCTAAAGGATCACCAGAGCCCAGCAGGTTGACGCTGGGGTGACCATGAGTGTGCCACTGCACTCCAGCCTGGGCGACACAGTGAGACTCCAATTCAAAATACAAAAATTATCTGCAATTCCACATCTTGAAAATAATTACAACTAAGAAAAGAGAATGTCTCTTGCCAGTTCTTTTTCATTGGCTATAACTGCAATCATTTATACTGTATAATGATTTTACATCCTGGGTCGGTCTTTATTTGTTGTTACTCAATACTACTGGGCATTACCCCTGGATTTTTAAAAAACACTTTGAATGAATGCAGAATATCATATAGATATCCCATAATTTAATCACTTTAATTTGTCTTTTTGTATTTTTTATTTCTTTCAGATAGAATATACCAGCTGGGTCAAAGAATGCAATTTCTTTTTTTGAAGTTGGAATATCATTCTGTTGCCCAGGCTGGAGTGCAGTGGCATGCTCTCAGCCTCAACCTGCTGGGTTCAGGCAATCCTTTGGCTGACTTCAGCCTTCTAAGTAGCTGGAACTATAGGCGTATACCACCATGTCCAGCTAATTTTTTGATTTGTTGTAGAGATGAGGTCTCGCTAAGTTACACAGGCTGGTCTTGAACTCGTGGGCTCAGGCAATCCTCTAATCTCGACCTCACAAAGTGCTGGGATTATAGGCATGAGCCACCTTGCCCAGCCTAGAATGCAAGTATTTTGAAGACTGAAATACTGATTGCTAAATTGTTCTTAAAAATTTTTTAACATCATAATTAATCTGTTCTCCCATCAGCTAAATACGAAATAACCATTTTACCATAAAGTTTAAAAATCTTTATATATTTGGGCCGGGCACAGTGGTTCACTTCACTTCTGTAATCAGAGTATTTTAAAAGGTGAGGCGACTTTGTAATGAGGCTGTTTGTTTTTTTTTTTTGGCATGTTTGAGTTCCTTGTAGATCCATTATGTAAGGTCTCTGTCAGACATACAGTTGGCAAATGTTTTTTCCCAGTCTGTGGGCTGTCTTCCTGCTCTCTTGATGGTTTCTTTGGCTTTGCAGAAGACTGTCAGTTTGATGAGGTCTCACTTGTCTATCTTATCCTTTTTTTTTTTTCTTTTTAGAGCTGGAGTCTCACTCTGTTGCTCAGGCTGGAGTGCAGTGGCATGCTCACAGCCACCCGGGTGTTGACCTACTGGGCTCAGGCGATTCTTCTGCCTCAGCCGTCCAAGTAGCCGGAACTACAGGTGCACGCTATCACGCCTGGCCAATTTTTAAAAAATTTTATTTATTGTAGAGACGAGGTCTCACCATGTTGCCCAGGCTGGTCTTGAACCTGCGGGTTCGGGCAATCCTCACACCTCGGCTTCCCAAAGTGCTAGGATTATAGGCTTAAGACACCGTGCCTGACCCTATCTTATCTCTTATGGCATGGGCACTTGGGGTTTTGATCAGGATTGGTTGTCAGTTCCAGTTTCCATCAGGGTGTCCCCTGTATTTTCTAAGATTCTTATAGTTTGAGGTTTTACGTTTAGGTCTTTGATCCATTTAGAGTTGGTTTTTGTGCATGGTGATAGGAGGGGTCTTGTTTTAATCTTCTGTATATGGTCAGCCAGTTTTCCCAGCACCACTTACTGAGTAGGTTCTCCTCTCCCCAGTGGTTGGTGGTGTAGACTTTGTCGAAGATAAGTTAGTTGAGAAATTCAGGTTTTGCTTCTGGAATCTCTATCCTGTTCCATTGGTCTATATATCTATTCTTGTACCAATACCAGGCTGTTTTGATTATTGTAGCTTTATAAAAAAGATATGAATAGACGCTTCTCAAAAGAAGACATATGAGCAGGCAACAGATACATGAAAAAATACTCAGCCTCATTAGTCATCAAATAAATGAAATTAATTTCATTTATTAACCATACTGAGATACCACCTAACTCCAGTCAGGATGGCTATCATCAATAATTCAAAAACAATAACAGATGCTGGAAAGGATGTTGGTGGGAGTGTAACTAATACAACTTCTATGGAAAATAGTTTGACGATTCCTAAAAGATCTAAAACTCAACCTTCCATACAACCCTGCAATCCCCCTATTGGGTATACACCCGGAGAAACTCAAATCATTCTATGAAAAAGACACCTGCCCCCGTATGTTTATTTCAGCATTTTTTCATAACAAAATCATGGAACTAACTGTGCTGCCCACTGAAAAAGGACTGGATAATAAAAATGTGGTACATATACACAATGGAATATGAAGCAGACATAAAGAAGGACAAAATTATAAATTTCACAACAACTTGAAAGGACTTAGAGTCTATAATACTGAGTGACTTATCACAGAAACAAAGAACGAGTATCACATGTTTTTACTCCTAAGCAGGCCTTGAACAATTATTACAATACTACAAGAAAAAGATTGGCAGTAGTGGGACTCTGCTGGGGTGCAGGCACATCTCATCAACAAGGGTACCTGCATAATGAACATCTGTATGCCTAAACCTGAACTGTACCCATCTTTGAAATAAAAATAGTAACAAGAGGTAGAGGCAAGAGGATTGCCTGAATCCAGGGTTTGAGACCAGCCTGGGTAACTGGCAAGACCTTGTCTCTACAATAAATCAAAAAGTTAGTTAGGCATGGTGGTGAGCGCCTGTAATTCCAGCTACTTGAAAGGCTGAGGCAGAAGGAACGCCTGAGCCCAGCAGATAAAGGCTGCAGTAGCCATGAACGTGCCACTGCACTCCAGTCTAGGTGACAAAATAAGACTATGACTGGAAAAAGAAAAAAAAAGTTGCCAATTTGGTAAGCTAAAATGTCAATGCTATTTTAAAAAAGAAGTTGAGGCCGGGTTTGGTGGCTCAATCTGTAATCCCAGCACTTTGGAAGGCCGAGGCAAATGGATTGCCTGAGTCCGCGGGTTCGAGACCTGCCCAGGCAACTTGGCAAGACCTCGTCGCTACAATAAATCAAAAAAATTTAGCCGGGTGTGGTAGTGCAAGCCTGTAGTTCCCGCTACTTGGAAGGCTGAGGTGGAAGGATGGCCAGAGCCCAGCGGGTCAAGGCTGTGGTGGTCAGAAGCGTGCCACTGCCCTTCAGTCTGGGTGACAGAGTGGGACTCTGACTAAAAAAAAAAAAAGAAGTCGAACAGCTCATAAATTTACAGGCCATTTGAGTTTCTTCTTTCATGAAATGTATAAATTTTGTACATTTTTCTGTTATGAGAGACTAGTTTTCCTTATTTGTAAGAGATCTTTACAGTGAGGATACTCAGCTGTCACACTGGTTAAATATTTCCTTTGTCTTTAAATTCTATGCTTTTAAATATATAAGAGTTTTCTATTTTTATATTATTAAATTTATTCAGCAATAAGTTAACTATTAATTTTTTTCTAAAGATTTTATAATTTTTTTAAAACGATTTTTTAAAACTTGAAATCTACTCTGATCTTTAGATCAGCAAAAGCACAAACCTGCTTTTTTCTTTTTCCAGTCAATTTTCCCTAGCTTATTAATCTAAGACCTCATTCCCTTCAGCAACATTTGACAATATTAAATATCTCATCTTATGAAAACATTTTTCTGTCAACTTTTAACACTGCTTTTGTAATCTGGACTCCCACCTCTAACCATACCTTCTTTGGTTTGTCCTCTTCCTCTTATCCACTAAATACAGGTCCCTATAGCTCTGTTCTTGTCTTTCTTTTCCTTCTCCACAGATTTTTTCCTTAGGATCCCAAACCCCCAGACTTCAAAAGTCATCTCTTAGAATGATGTCCAAATCAGAATCTCTGCTCTTTGTCTCATTCCCACTCTCCGGAACTAAATTACCAAAAAAATGTCGGCGGCCTAGAGTAACTCTGTTAAGCCCTCCCTTCTGTCTATATTCTTTCATCCTATCATCTCCTTCTCTTCTATGCTGTGGTTCTAGGGATGGGGCTCAATACCTAAGTCCCACTAGTTCCACCTTAATATTTTACTTCTACTCTTCCTTCACTACTGCCCTAGTTATAGCCTTCACCACCTTTCACTGGATTACTATACCAACTTCCCATAAAGATCCTCCAACCTTCATTTACCACCATATAATCCAAACTACATCACTGTCAAAGAAAAGAACTTTTCCTATAGAGGTCTGATCATATCAATCCTCTGTCCAAATATTTTTGAAGACATTCCTCTACATTTAAAAAAGAAAATTATAAGCCTTTACTTGTAAGCCCAAACCTCCATCTAATACTAAAAATAGCTAACATTTATTGAGGCCTAAGCACGTATATGACATCATTCACACTTTAGGTAGCAGTAAAGCATGATAATTATGAGCTCAGATTCTAAAGGTAATGCAGTCCCACATTAAACTGAACCACTTACACTAAGGCATTCCCATATTTAACTGTGTCACTTACACTATCATCTCAGGCAAGTTCCTTTCCCCTTCTAAGCCTCAGTTTTTTCACCTATAAAAATGAGAGGACGGTACCTATCTCATATAAATGTTTAAAAATTAACTGAAAGAAAAGGAGACATGTTCAGCATAATACCTAGCAATAAGAGGCAATACATTTTGCTACTCTCCAACTCACCATCTGATGTTTATCTTCAGTCAAACACTGTGACTCAAGATTTCCTATAAAATACCCCACACTCTTCCCCACTTCCATGGCATTGTTTTTCTTCCTTTCATTTAAAATTCCCTCCTTGGCCAGGCACAGTTGCTCATGCCTATAACCTTAGCACTTTGGGAAGGTGAGGTGAAAGAACTGCCTGAACCCAGGGGTTTAAGACCAGCATGGGCAGGGCAACTTGGCAAAACCTCATCTCTATAATAAATCAAAAAAGTAGCTGGGCATGGTGGCACAAGCCTGTAGTTCCCCCTACCTGGAAGAATCGCCTTAGCCCAATAGGTCAAGGTGTGATTGTGCCACTGCACTCCAGCCTGGGGGACAGACTCTAACTCAAAACATAACATAACATTAATAAAATGTAAAAAATAAAATTCCTTCCTCCTTCCAATTCCTTCAAGAAATGTATATCCAAATTATAACTATGTTTTAAGGTCTTAGATCAAATACTATTTATTTCATAAAGCCTTTATACATTTATATACTACTTTAATTATATCTTTTAAAATAAGTATGTACTATTTTCTAATAACAAATAAAAAATGTAAAAAAAAGATTCAAAGTAGCTCTGAAGTGAAAGGGTATGACATTAAGATAGAGTAACATCTCCAGAAAATTCTGCAAACTTGCATTTTTTTTTTTTTTTTTTTTTTTTTGAGTTGGAGTCTCACTCTGTCGCCCAGGCTGGAGTGCAGTGGCACGCTCACGGCCACCCCAGTGTCAACCGGTTGGGCTCTAGTATTCCTTCTGCCTCAGCCTCCCAAGTAGTTGGAATTATGGGTGTGCACTACCACATTTGGCTAATTTTTTTATTGTAGAGACGAGATCTCGCCAAGTTGCCTGGCCTGGGCTAGAACCCATGGGCTCAGGCAAAGTGCTGGGATTACAGGCTGAGCTACCGAGCCTGGCCAGCATGGACTTTTAAGAAACAGACTTTGTTACATAACTGAAAAGATTTCCCATAATAGTATGTTCCAATCTGAGAAAAGCTGTGTGTCTAACCATAGTGGTTCTCAAAATGTAGGCCCTGGTCTAACAGAATCAGCATCACCTAGAATCTTACTAGAAATGCAAATCTTGAGCCGCACCCCAGACCTAATGAATCAGAAAGTGTGGATGGGATTTAGTAATCTGTGGTTTAACCAGTCCTCCAGCTGACTCTAATGTACTTCAAAGTTTGAGAAACATGTCTATACTAAAATAGCACTGGTGATAATTTTAATTCTTTTAATAAGTTTGAGTTCTTTAATAAACTGTGAACATAAAACGGGAAATAAATTTTGAAAACCAATTTGGAAATCTATACACTATACAGAGTTGTCAGAGAAACCACCACCACATTTGCTATGAAAAGTTATTAGCGACTGGGCACTGTGGTTCAAGCCTGTAATCCCAGCACTTTGGGAGGCTGAGGTGAGGAGATCGCCTGAGCCCATGGGTTCAAGAGCAGCCTGGGCAACTTGGCGAGACCGCATCTCTACAATAAATAAAAAAAAAATTAGCCAAGCATGGTAGCATGTGCCTGTAGTTCCAGCTACTTGAAAGGCTGAGGTGGAAGGATCACTGGGGCCCAGCAGGTCGATGCTGGGGTGGCCGTGAGCAAGCTTGTCACTGCACTTGATCCTGGGCAACAGAGTAAGACTCCAACTCGAAAAAAAAAAGCAATTAGCTGCTAATTATGTGCTACTATGGCTATGTTCCATTCTTTCACAATCTTGCAAACCTCTGCTAATTGCAAAATACATATATACATCTGATCTATACTTAAATTTAGATGTTAAAGAACCAAAAAGCTAACAAAATAAGGTCATAAATATTCAAATCAGCTGGGCTCAGTGGCTCAGCCTGTAATCCCGCGCCTTTGGGAGGCTGAGGTGAGTGGAC
>NW_007253820.1:642861-644282 GCF_000164805.1 Carlito syrichta | reverse complement strand
CCGCAGACTCGACCTGCTGGGCTCCGGCGACCCTTCCGCCTCAGCCTTCCAAGTAGCCGGAATTACAGGCATGCGCTACCATGCCCAGCTGATTTTTTAATTTATTTATTGAAGAGATGAGGTCTCACTGCCCAGGGGGGTCTCGAACCCACGGGCTCAGGCAATCCACTCACCTCAGCCTCCCAAAGGCGCGGAATTACAGGCTGAGCCACCGAGCCCGGCTAACAACAAAATCTTTAACACCAGGCACCAATCATCTTTATAAAAATGACAGGAGAGAACAATTAGAAATATACAACATCTAGTCTCAAACAGGTGTACTGGCTTACCCCTGTAATTCCAGCACTTTGGGAGGCCAAGGCAGGAGGACCGCTTGAGTCTAGGAATTCAAAACCAGCCTAGGCAACACAGCAAAACCTAATCTCTACCAAAAATCAAAAAATTAGCTGGGTATGGTAGAGCACATCTGTAGTCCCAGCTACTTGGGAGGCTAAGATCGAAGAATTGCCTGAGCCCAAAAGGTCAAGGCAGTGGTGAGCCGTGATCTGTACCACACTGTAGAGTCATGATCTGTACCACACTATACTCCAACCTGTTTGACAGAGTGAGACCCCAACTCAAAAAAAAAAAAAAAAAATCCAAACATACTATGGGGAAAACAGATCAAGAATACATGTATGATACAGATAGTGCTTGAATTAAGATAAAAATGTAAAGTAACCTAAAAGCTATTTAGTAAACTTCTAAAATGGTAACTGTGGGAGAATAGGGCACACAAAGTCCAAAGTCACTAGACATATGATGCCGTGACTTTTAATTTTACATTTATCTGCCAACAAAAGCAAAAAGGAAAAGGCAGTCACAGCTATAACTACTACACATTATCATGAGGTAACATTTAAAGAGCATTTGACAGTTTTCAAAATGCTTTTCAAACCCATCATCTCAAGGTGTGTGTGCTCTGGAATAAAAGTTCATGCACAAGAATTCATGCTAAACACAAAAGATAGATTCCAGTATTTGTAAGGCAGTCTCAGAAACCTAGAAGACGCTGTTCCCCAAACTATTTATGACAGTGATTCAACGTAGGAAGATATAAATGATTAAATGAACAGCATGAGTTGGGCACAGTGGCTCATGTCTATAATTTCAGCAATTTGGGAGGCCGAGGTGAGAGGACTGCCTGAGCCTAGGGGTTCAAAACCAACCTGGACAACTTGGCAAGACCTCGTCTCTACAACAAATCAAAAAATTAGCCGGGTATGGTGGCACATGTCTGTAGTTCCAGCTACTTGGAAGGCTGAGGCAGAAGGATCGCTTAAGCCCAGCAGGTGGAGGCTGTGATGGCCATGAGCGGGTCACTGCCCTCCAGCCTGGGTGACAGAATGAGGAGTGACAGAGTGAGACTCCAACTCAAAAAA
>NW_007253820.1:625408-642841 GCF_000164805.1 Carlito syrichta | reverse complement strand
AAAAAAAAAAAAAAAAAAAAATGAAGAGCATGAAGTGGGGCTCTCGCAAAGCCTTTGCAAGAAATGTCTACACTGAGACTACAAGTGTTTTCATGAAAGTATTGTAAGAAAGACTTGTAGAAAGTAAACAAGCAACACTGGCGTACACAACTCTTTATTGAGCATATAAAATTCTCTCACATTCCCACTTATTAGTGCAAAAATATGGCTTTATTATGCAAAAGATTAAATGATCAAAGCTCACAGAAACATTAAGTTTTGAATAAAACTTAAGGAACTCTAGAATCTTCCATTAAACAAACACTAAAAAGAGGCAGAAGAGGCATAATAAGTTGTTGTAGTCTACAAAGATATTTACATAATTTTAAAGATCTTTTCTATTGATTTTAATCACAGTGAGAAATAAAAGTAGTTGTTATCCTCTGAGAAAAAAGTCACCACTCCTTAATATTCTACCACTTGTGAAATTAGCGTAGGAAATTAGTCTTTGTCATAGGAGTGACTGTGAAGGTAGACTTCTATTAGGTAAGAAACAACAGGTATAATTATAAACTCTGATTTTCCTAAAGATCCTGATAAGCTGTCTGTAACTTCTCATTACATCACAAAGCAGATAGACTTGTACAACAAACCCCCATGAACCTACCAACACAGCCTTAGCAACCATAAGGATTTTGCTCTACTTTCTTCACCTAGCTTCCCCTAGAGGAACTAACACTATAATATCCCATCTTTCTGGATAATCTTCCTTTATTTTCTGTAACATTTTTTTCTGGTTCTTCTCCCCTTCTGACTACTACTTCCATGGTCCATCCTCTTCTTCCTACCTACCGCTTACCCAATTTGGGAAAAACAAAGAATCCAATGAACTTTTATAACCACTGCACTCTGTAGTTATCTTGTCACTTAGTGCTTTAAGAGTAGAATCGGGGGGGAGGGGGGAGAGTATAATCGTCTCATTTCCAATTTTATCTCCTATTACCAGTTTCCAGGATGACCAATAAACAAAGTTTGTTAAGTCAATTCCCATAAACCAAGGCTTTCAATGCTTTTTAGGACCATACTTGAAGGCAGATAGGTACACTAGAGTTAAACCTGGGCTAGCAGCAAACAGTTGATACAACTCTCTGTCACTTGTAACAAAGGCCCAGAAGATATCACACAGCTGTTGGTAACCTTCACATATAAGTAAAGCTCGTATGACAGCTCTCCTAGAAAAAAAAGCGTATCAGCCTGGCGATGACCCTGGGATTCAGAATTTCCTGCCCTTGGAAATGTGTCAATATATTTACATTCTGCAAGTTGAAGAAAGTATCAACGATTTGGTTATCCCTGGCCTACTCCAGGTAGCTGCAGTCAGATAATCTAAGACTCCTCAATCTTTCACAAATATTTCCCTATTTACCTCGAGTTCTGGATTCTTTTTGACATTCATTTATCCTCCTATCAATCTGAACTTGAAGTTTTCACTAAAATGAATATTTACTAATTCTCCCTTGTATCTTTCTATGTTCTGTGGTAAACGATCAGTAAACTCTTACCTGGTTTCATCCTTGGATCTGGAGCCATCATCATTCTGAGAAGCACCTTTAACATAAAAGTTTAAACAGGTCACCAGCAGAATGATAAAATATTCTAAAAATAGGGAAACTATTTTTAGAAAATAAAATATTCTAAAAATAGGGAAACTATTATGTGTAGGAGCCTGAAAAACAGCTTAAAGAACAGGAAAGGCACAAATGGGTCTCCAAGTGGCCAAAACGAATGCCACAACGTTCATATTTCCTTCCAATTTTACTGATGGGAAACACTGCTAGGATTTAGGCAGGATCTTTTTACTTTTTTTTTGAGTTGGAGTTTCACTCTGTTGCCCAGGCTGGAGTGTAGTAGCACACTCATGGCCAACACAGCTTCGACTTGCTGGGCTCTGGTGATCCTTTCACCTCAGTCATCCAAGTAGCTGGAACTACAGGCGCATGCCACCATGCCTGGCTAATTTTTTGATTTATTGTAGAGACGAGGTCTCATCAAGTTGCCCAGGCTGGTCTTGAACCCCTGGACTCAGGCAATCTTCTCACCTTGGCCTCCCAAAATGCTGGGATTACAGGCTTGAGCTACTGTGCCCAGCCGAGGGTCTTTTTTCTATAAAAGTGCTGGAGGGAGACTGCTAAAGGTAAGCATATTAATACCAGCAAAAAGAGATAGTAGGCAGAGAAGGACAGGGAAAAACTATAAAATGCATAAACAAGGACTAAAGTTCAACTATCTATGACCATTTATTAAAAGAAGAATAGTCCCTGAATAGTCATAATTTGAAACAGTGAAATCATCAAATTACACCAGAGTATAATTAATGGATTAATTCATTCAAAAGCTGCTATATTACGCCATACTTAACAAGGTTGGCAAGTGTCTGATCCAGTCTAGACATATATATTTTTTAAATGCTACAGGTGAATGGATAAGTAAAATGTGATATATCTATGTAATGGAAAACTATTCAGTAATTTAAAAAAACATATTGAAACATGTTGTGTCATGGATAAACCTCAAAAACACTGTGCTAAGTGAAAGAAAACACATATTGTATGATTCCATTTATATAAAATATCCACAAAAGACACATTTTTAGAGACAGAAAATAAATTAGTGGTTGTCTGAGGCCAAAGGTTGGAATAGGATTTCCTGTCAACTGGGCAAGAAAGATTTTATTGAGGGGATAAAATATTCTAAACCTGATTTACAGTGATAGCTGGATCCCTCAGGTTACTAAAAGCCCTTAAATTGTATAACTTGAAATGGGTGAATTTTATGACACATAAAATACAACTCAATAAAGAGGTTTAAAGTGACTAAAAAAAGGTACAATAAAATACATTTGGGCTAAAAGGGTAAATTTCAGTTTTGTAAGAATTCCTTTTCTATGGAATATACGGGGGGGAGAATTCAAAAAAGACAGGTTATTTATAAAAAAAATTGTGTATTTATTCTTACATGTTTAAACTTCAGTCACCTCCAAAGTACTCTCTGTTTGATGCACTCTATCGAGACACTTTTTCCACTGCTCAAAACACTTTCTGAACTTGTCAATTTTGATGCCCTTTGGTGCTTCTGCTGTTTTTGTTTCATTTCTTCCACATTGCCAAAATGTTTCCCTTTGAGGACTTTTTTCATCCAGAGAAACAAAAAGAAAAGTCACTCGGTACAAGACAGGGCAAATAGGGAGGGTGGAGCACAGGGCTCAAGCCATTTTGGGTCAAAAACTGCTGGACACTCAGCACAGAATGGGCAGGTACACTCATAAATCACCATAATAAAATGGGCAAACATGTTGAAAAAAATAATCTCCAAAAAGAAAATTCACTGAAGTTGAATGCAACCTCTCACGACAACACTAGCTGGTACACTGAGGTCAATGGGTTACTAGGAATCTTACCTAGCAGTGAAGCTTGTACTACAAGGAGCCCACCCTACAAAAAATAATTCCGATTTTTTTGGGTCCCACCTCATATCCTCCTAAAATGGCTGATAAATGAAACATAAGTGAAATCAGAAAAATTACACCAAAATATCTAGCATAAGTTTCTAAAATTAGTCAATCAGAAATGCCCACTTCCACAGGAGATAAACAGTGTCACCATAAGAGTGTGTATATAAATATTTTATATATATATAATATATATAATCATATAGTATACAGTTTAGTTTCTATCCTGAAATATGAAGGTGACAAGCTTTATACGTGTTAATTATTACATATTATGCATCAGAAGTAGTTCCAACTTCTGGGGAAAAAACCTAGGAAGCTATAAATACTGATGTTTAAGGTGATTTAACACTTTAAACTGCATTTTGTCTTCCAGATTTCCAATTTTTTAATATAATATATATATATATAAAGGTGAGTATTATAGAGTTCTTGTGAACAACAGTCAATTAAAGTATCAATTCTGAAGCAATATAACCACTTCAGAAATTTCTCTCCATCCTCGCTGGTACCAAAGAACCAATATGAAAGACACACTACAACTATCTTGAAGTTCCTGCTACCAAAAACTGTCATGAGTTAAAGAAGAAGTAGGAAATTTCCAACAAACTATAAAAAGAAGAATAGCAACTGACACCTGCAAAATGTTTCATAATGCAGTTTTTTGGGGTTTGTTTTTGAGTTGGAGTTGGAGTCTCACTTTGTCACTCAGGTTGGAGTGCAGTGGGATGCTCACGGCCGCCACAGCCCTGACCTGCTGGGCTCAAGTGATCCTTCCACATCAGCCTTCCAAGTAGCTGGAACTACAGGCACATGCTACCATTCCTAGCTAGTTTTTTGATTTATTGAAGAGATGAGGTCTCGCCAAGTTGCCCAGGCTGGTCTTGAACCTCTGAACTTAGGCAATTCTCTCACTTCGGCCTCCCAAAGTGCTGAGATTACAGGCTTGAGCCACCACGCCCAGTCTTATAATGTAAAGCAAAAGATCTTTGTCAAACGAATCAAGGAATCCATTAATCTGCTCTTTCTTTGTCTTGAGGTGTCTAAAATCTATGTTTCAAGTGAAAAATACACTTAACATGTTAGTAAGTGATAGAAATATCTGATAGAGAATACACTGGGAAGAAGTATTACCAAATTTGTTAGCTGTGCAGACACTAACTCAGGTGCCACAAGAAACTTCTTTTAATCACACCTCATGTTTATTCCTCTTTAACACCAAGGTAGGTAGACACAAATTTTAAGATACACGAGCACACATCTAATGAATTGGTTTGTCAAAATATATCTCTGTAAGTGTAGCCTACAAAAATAGAAGAGGAACGGCACACAGATTTCAGCTTGTATTGGCTGTCTGGAACTATACTAATTAGGATTTGGAGTCACATTTAAATTCAACCACATGCTGCTGCAGACAATGAACTATGCCTGCCATTGGCATCAGAAGGTATGAGGCACATAACATGCCATAGCAACCGCCATTATTAGCATACAAAATAAAAGTTTTATAAGTCAATTCAAGGTTGGGTGCAGTGGCTCAGGCCTGTAATCCCAGCATTTTGGGAGGTGGGAAGGTAAGACGATTGCTGGGTAATACAGCAAGATTCATTTCTACAATAAATAAAAAATTAGCCAGGCATGATGTCGTGAGCCTACAGGCTACTTGGAAGGCTGATGTGGAAGGATCACTTCCAGCTACTTGGTAGGCTGAGGTGGAGGGACCACCTGAGCCAAGCAGGTCAAGGATGCAGTGGCTGTGAACGTGCCACTGCACTACAGCCTGAGAATCCAGAGTGAGAATCCAGCTACATCAATCAATCGATCAATTCAATTCATGGGGCCAACTGTGATTCAACTACTATCTGGCTAGTTTTTCAACCTATATAAAAATACAAATTGTTTAAATTCATGTAAACAATGCACTAAAAAGAAAATGTTTAGGCTGGGCTCGGTGGCTCAACCTGCAATCCCAGCACTTTGGGAGGCTGAAGTGAGAGAATTGCCTGAGCCAGGGTTCGAGACCAGCCCAGGCAACTTGGTGAGACCTCATCTCTACAATAAAAAAAATTTTTTCTAATTAGCTGGGCATGGTAGCACACACCTATAATTCTGGCTACCTGGAAGGCTGAGGCGGAAGAATCATCAGAGCCCAGCAGTTCGACGCTGGGGGAGCCATGAGTGTGACACTGCACTCCAGCCTGGGTGACAGAGTAAGACTCCAACTCAAAAAAAAAGAAAAGAGAAGAAAATGTTTAAAGTGACCACTGTCTGTTTTTTTAAAAGCAAAAATCATTTCTTTAATCTGAGAATCAAAATAATTACACACAATATGGTACACAGGCTGTTTTATGTAAGATGAACCATTAAAGATGTGACAAAAAGTAATCACTTACTTTCTGAACATGTAGTTTCACCATTAGTAATAACTTCAGACTCTAACTGCAACCCATCAAGACAAATCGACAGGTCTCCTATTGTCTCTGTTGGCTCTTTGTCACCCACAAGCTGCAAAGTCACAACTACTTCTTCAACTAGAAGAGAATAAAATTACAAGAAAAAATTATCATCTTTTATCCTTTTAAGCTATCTTAACTGTTAAAAATCTAATGTTTGAAAAAATATATATATATATATTTTAAGTTGTTTTACTATACTTCATCTAAGGTTTTAAGACTTTGACACTAAAACACTGTATTTTAAAAAGAGAACAAAATTTCCCAATGTTTAATATCTATAATGTAAAATGTTAAATATTTCAATCACTTCATTTATTATATTCACTAAATCCTTTTAAGACCACAGTATAAAATGGGCCTACATGACAACAAGCATTATTTAGCAATATACACCTGAATTATATTGAAGGAAAACATAATTTAAAAATGGATTATACTATATAAACCCTAAATACGAAATGAGCCCTATGCCAGGTGCAGTGGCTCAAGTCTATAATCCCAGAACTTTGGGAGGCTGAGGCCAGAGGATTGCCTCAGCCCAGGGGTTCGCAACCAGCCTGGGCAACATGGTAAGACCTCTTCTCTACAATAAATTTTTTTTTTCAATTAGCTGTGCATTGTGGCATGTGCCTGTAGTTCCAGGTACTTGAAAGGCAGAGGTGGAAGGATCTCTTGGGTCCAGCAGGTTCAGGCTGTGGTGGCCATGAGCGTGCCACTGCACTCCAGCCTGGGCAACAAAGTGAGACCCCAACTCAAAAAAAAAACCACAAAAAACAATTAGCCAGGTGTGGCAATGTGTAGCTGTACTCCCCACTACTCAGGAGACTGAAACAGGAGGATCACTTGAGACTGGGAGTTGGAAGCTCCAGTGAGCTGTGGTAGTGCCGCTGCACTCCAACTTGGGCAGAGTAATGTCCTGACTCAATAACAAAACCAAACCAAAAAAAGTAACCGAAAAGAAAATCCATCCAAATATTCGTTGTATTTGACACTCTGAAGTGGGATTCACATTTTTTTATTTCACTTCTACTTTATTTTTTCATAATTAACTATGTATTACTTTAATAACATCTATTTACTAAGTAAATACGTATTTACTCAAAACATTGGGCCCAAGATGAATGGCCAAATCAGGCCTACTCAGAATGCTGTAAACGGGTCAAGATTATTCTATAACCAACTACAACTTAAAGGCATGTGTGAAAATGCATGTTTGGGATATTAATTTCTTCCAGAAAAACCAACTCCTAAGTGCAATTTCTATTACTCTGATACATACGTTTCATATTGTTTGTCTTTAATGTTTCATAAATATCTATTCCAGCAGTTCCCAACAAAACATCAGATTTCAGTGTCTGGTGACTCCATACACGAAAATTTAATTTACTCATAGGGGTGACGATACTAAAAGTAAAAAAAGAAGAAAAATATTATTCTCATTAAATATTACAATGGGAACCTAAATTATTATTAAGTTTTAAGTCTAAAGCCTTCTCACTGCACCCTTCAGTTTACTGTACAACAAATATGGCCTATATTCTGTAATCTTATGAAAACTATATCTCAACACTGCATGCACACATGTTCATTTCCACTTGTGGTTGAACTGTAGGGACAACTTTATACACATATTGTTAACAAAAGCAAAACTATTTATTATGCAATATAGTGTTAGAAAACAAGTTTTACTTCAAGAACACAAAGGAGTGAATAATTTACAAACTGAATCCTTATTTTGCTGGGCATGGTGGCTCATACCTCAGCCTCTCAAATAGCTGGGACTACAGGTGCTCACCACCACACCTAGCTAATTTCTTATTTTTTGTAGAGACAAGGTCTCATCATGTTGCCCAGGCTGGTCTTAAACTCCTGGGCTCAAGTGATCCTCCCACCTTGGTCTCCCAAAGAGCTGGGATTATGGGTATGAGGCCACCACACCCAGTCCTTTAAAAAAAAAAAGAAATGAGATGATCTCTTGATATTTAGCCCAGGCTAGTCTCAGACTCCTGGGCTCAAGCAATCTTCCCACCTCAGCCTCCTGAGTAGATAGGATTACAGGCATGTACCACTATGCCCTGCCTCACTTGTGTTTTTAAAATTTTCACTCATATACTGTTTGATTTAGGCTCAATCTATGATGGGCCTTAACTAAAAATAGGGTGCATGTTCAGGATGGTATGGTCATAAATTGGGCCACTAATTAGAAACAGAAAGCCTACAGATAAGGATCATCTGAATAATAATTCTATAATTGAGTTTCATGATGCTCTTTAATAAATTCTTAAGTTTCACTCACTTGCTCAAAAATTGTCATATACTACATTAAGATGCTAACAGAACTTCAAAAATCCATGTGAAAGATACAGGCATATTCAGCTGGACATGGGTGACTCATGACTAATCCTGGCCTACCTTGGGAGGCCGAGGTAGGAAGGCCTGGGCAACATAGCCATTACAAAAACTTTTTTAAAAATTGCCGGGCTCGGTGGCTCAGCCTGTAATCCCAGCACTTTGGGAGGCTGAGGTGAGTGGATTGCCTGAACCTGTGGGTTCGAGACCCACCTGGGCAACTTGGTGAGACCTCATCTCTACAATAAAATAAAAAATTAGCCAGGCATGGTAGTGCACACCTGTAGTTCCAGCTAACTGAAAGGATGAGGTGAAAGGATCGCAGGAGCCCAGCAGGTTGAGGCTGCAGTGGACAGGAGTGTGCCACTGCACTCCAGTCTGGGTGACAGAATGAGACTCGAACTGAAAAAAAAAAAAAAAAAATTACTCCAGCGTGGTGGTGCATGCCTGTAGTACCGACTACTGAGGAGGCTGAGGCAAAAGGATCACCTGATCTCAGGAGGTCAAGGGTGTGGTGAGCTGTGATCATGCCAATGAACTCCAGTCTGAGTGACAGAGTAAGACTTCAACTCAAATGAAAAAAAAAAGATGTAGGCATACCAATCTGGTTTATCATTTATTAGGAATAAATACAATCCACATAAGCATACATATGTGAAGAAAAGACCTTATAATTTCATCTTATCACTTAGAAATAAAGCTTTTTTTTTTAAAGTTGATAGTTCATTTCTCTAAAGGAAAAAAATTCAAAATTCCAGAAAAGCAATTTGTGTGTATGTGATATGGTAGCAAGTAGTTATATTTGATCTACATCTTTTTTCTTAACTTTAGCATTATGATCTACATTGTTAATATACCTTAGGTCTCCAAATCAAATATGCTTATATTATTTTAAAATCCATTTGTTGATAAATCATCCTTTCTTCTTTTTTTTTTAGTTAGAGTCTCATTCTATTCCCTAGGCTGGAGTGCATTGTCCTGATCATGGCTCACTACAGTCCCAATGTTCTGGGCTCAGGTAATCCTTCTGCCTCAGCCTCACAAGTAGCTGGGGCTTTAAGCACGCACCACCATGTCCAGTCCACTTATTAAAGAAATTTTTGCAGAGAAAAGGTCTCACTTTGTCGCCCAGGTTGGTCTCGAAGTGTTGACCTCAAGTGATCCTCTCACCTTGGCTTTCCAGAGTGCTGGGATTACAGGCATGAGCCACCATACCCGTCATCTATAATTTATTTTAATAGTTCCCTATTAATTTATTAGTTAGTTTGTAATGTTATACTCTTAGTGTTGTAGTGTACATTCACATGCATATATCTTTATATGTTGGTGTTATTCTCTATAATTTGGATTCACAGAAGTAGGATATAGCTCAATTTTAACACTTATTGACAAAGCCTCAAATGTTAGTATTATAAACTAAGATATTGGACACTCACTGAAGGCTATTTTAAAAATTAAAATAGAAGATGCTAGGTACTGCCTAGACCCAGGGGTTCAGGGCAACCTGGTGACAACTTGTCTCTACAATAAGTCAAAAAACCAGCTGGGCATGGTAGCACACACCTGTAGTTCCAGTTACTTGGAAGGCTGAGGCAAAAGGCTCGTCTGAGCCCAGCAGGTCAAAGCTGCGGTAGCCGTGAACATGACACTGCACTCCAGCCTGGGCGACAGAGTGAGACTCCAACTCAAAAAAATAAAAAATAAATTATAGGTTGGATACAGTGACTCATATCTGTAATCCCAACACTTCGGGATGCTGAAGTGGGAGCATCACTTGAGGCCAAAAGTTCAAGAACACTCTGGGGAGCATAGCAAGCCTCTATCTTTACAAAAAAAAAAATAAAAATATTATCGGGGCGTAGTGGTGCACGCCTGTAGTCTTTGTTACAGTTATCTAAGTGATGTCAGGCTTATATGTACTCAGGTAGAAAGGTAACAATTGCACAACTGTTAAGAACAAAAACAAAGCTGTAAAATAAAATGTATAGTAGTCCCAGCTACTGGGGAGGCTGAGGAGGAAAGATTGTTTGAATCCGGAGTTCAAGACCAGATCGGACAATACAGTGAGACTCTGTCACATTAAACAAACAAACAAAAAAGGCTAAGGAAACAAAAGAATAATATAACTTTTTTTTTTTTTGAGTTGGAGTCTCACTCTGTTGCCCAGACTGGAGTGCAGTGGTCGCTCCCGGCCACCGCAGCCTTGACCTGCTGGGCTCCGGTGATCCTTCCACCTCAGCCTTCCAAGTAGCCAGAATTACAGGCATGTGCTACCACGCCCAGCTGATTTTTTAATTTATTGTAGAGATGAGGTCTTGCTGCCCAGGCAGGTCTCGAACCCGCGGGCTCAGGCAATCCACTCACCTCAGCCTCCCAAAGATGGGGGATTACAGGCTGAGCCACCGAGCCTGGCTAATATAACATTTTTAACATACAAAAAACCATGGCGGGGCGTGGTGGCTCACGCCTATAATGCCAGCACTTTGGAGGTCGAGAGGTGAGAGGACTGTCTGAGCCCATGGGTTCGAGACCAGGCTGGGCAACATGACGAGACCTCTCATCTCATTGAAAAAAAAGAAAAAAACTTCATGTTGGTTTGTGTGGGCACTCCAATTTCATTTTTTAAATTTGTTACTATGATTTATTATAGAGGTGAGGTCTTGCTATGTTGCCTAAGGGTCTCAAACTCCTGGGCTCAAGCAATATTCTCTCCTCAGCCTCCCAAAGTGTCGAGATTACAGGCAAGAGCCACAAAGCCCAGCCCAGTACTCTCAAAACTAAAATGCTATTTTAAGCTGGGTGCAGTGGCTCACGCCTGCAATCCTAGCACTTTGAGGGGCTGGAGACAAGAGGACTGCCTGAGGTTCAAGGTTCAAGACCAGTCTGGGCAACATGACGATACTTTGCCTCAACAATGAATCAGAATATTAGCCGGGCATGGTGGTGTGCACCTGTAGTTCCAGGAACTTAGAAGGCTGAGGATTGCCTGAGTCCAGCAGGTTGAGGCTGCAATAGACATAAGCATGCCACTGTACTCCAGTCTGGATGACGGAGTGAGACTCCGACTCAAAAAAAAAAAAAAAAATGTTAAGGCTGAGCAGAGTGGTTCCCAGCACTTCGGGAGGCTAAAGCAGGGGATCACTTAAGCTCAGAAGTTCGTGACCAGCCTAATAAACATAGCAAGAACTTGTCTCTACAAAAAATTAGCCAGGCATGGTGGCATGTACCTGTAGTCCCAGCTGCTCAGGAGGTTGAGGCAGGAGGATCACCTAAGCCCAGGAGTTTGAGGCTATGGTGGGCCATGATTACATCACTACACTCTAGCCTGGGCATCAGAGTGAGACCCCGTCTCAAAAAGAACAGTAATAATAATAACTAAAAATTAAGTAAAAAAACCAGACTAAGCCACTTTTAACCCCCCAATTCTATAAGAGTAAAAAAAAAATTGCTAAAATCTTTGTAGGTCCATGACCATGGGCTCTCCCAACTATTGTTCAGTGGCACTAGTGATAAACAACACCAATTGATCTGGAGAAGGCAAAGAAAGGGACGAGCTGGAAAAACAGAAATATCTAAAGAGAAACAAAAATGAAACTTTAGGAAGGAGTCACAGGAAAAGGAAAATAAAAAGATGAGGGAGAGAAAGGAGAAGGAAAAAACAAAACAACCAACCAACCAACCAACTGCTGGGTATGGTGGCTCACGCCTGTAGTACTAGCTATTCGGGAGGGCAAGGCAGGAGGACTGCTTGAGCCCAGGAGTTTCAAATCAGCCTGGGGAACACAGCAAAACCTCATCTCTATAAAAAAAAAAAAATCCAGAAATATTAACCAGGCATGGTGGCATGAGCTGTGTCTGTAGACCCAGCTACTTGGGAGGCTGAGGTGGGAGCATCGCCTGAGCCCAGAAGATTGAGGCTGCAGTGAACTAAGATTGTAGCAGTGCCTGGGCGACACAGACCCTGACTCAAAAAGAAAAACAAATCAAGTGAGAAACATTTTTCAAAGCTGTATTTCCACTTACCTACTAAACAAAATATAGTATAGAAAATATTTTCAAACTTACACTGTAAGGGGTTGCTTCCACTTGGGACTGTTCGTATTGTTGCATTTTTCTGTCTTCTTTGACTGTCCATCTACTGTGACTTCTACATAAGGACTTGGTCCAAACCAATTCTTTTTGTTTTCTTTAAGTTTTGCTGAGATGACTACATAAAAGAAAAGGGAAACATTTCAATATTTGAAATGTTAATTCACTCCTCAAATCAATTTAATTTCATAAAGATTAGGCAGATTTATTATTTTTACTCAGAGAGGCAGTTTTTTTTTTTAAAAGCAGGATTTATTGAGAAGACAAAAAAGCTGCCACAGTGGGAGGAGACCCAAAGGGGTTGCCCCAGCTTTTTATTTAGTAAATAAAAAGTAAATATTTACTAAGTTTTTCACTTATAACCTTTGTATTTCCTCCCATTCTCCCCAACCATCCACTGAAACTCCCATCAGTAGTCTCCCAAGCTCCATATCAAAAGTCCCAGATCTCAGATCTATTAAAAAAGAACCTATCTATAGCAAAGGCTATAATACTTGCTCACATCTTCCTCTACATCAGATAGCTCACACTGAAAAAAGGGTTGCAAATGTAATGATCGTTGAAAAACCATTCACAAGATTTCAGTTTTAGAGTGCAGAAGAGTATTTATATTGAAGAAAAATACTACACATATACAGAGGGGTGTGATACCTTCACTTATGTCATAGATCTTAATGTACACAGGAGAATTTATACTGGCAGCAAACCCTCCAACAGTTTATCAAACTGTATTCAACTTCAGTAAATTAGTACTGGAGAAAAACTCTACAAATGCAATAAGGAAAACTACTTGTCCAAAAAATATACCTTAGAAAACATCAAAGAGTTCACACTAAAAGGTAATTTACAGATGCATTAATGTGAATAAATAATCAAAAATCAAGTTTAAATAAACATCGGATGTTTCAGGGTAGGACGCAGTAGGATACTAATGCTTTAAGATATTACTTATCCTATAATCCCAGCACTTTGGAAGGCTGAAGCAAGATGATTACCAAAGCTCAGGGCTTCGAGACTAGCCTGGGCAACTTGGTGAGACCTTGTCTCTACAATAAATCAAAAAATAAGTCGGGCATTCCTGTAGTTCCAGCTACTTGGAAGGCTGAGGCAGAAGGATCACCTGAGCCCTGCAAGCCAAGGCTGTGGTGGCTGTAAGCATGTCACTGCACTCCAGCCTGGGTGACAGAGTGAGACTCCAACTCAAAAAAAAAAAAAAGACACTACTCTAAATTAGAGTACTGATTATAGAGAATATTCCAAAGTTTAAATTGTTAGTTATTTTATTTGTATTGAATTTTGGCAAGTTATAATTCTATTCAAATTATACTTTGTTTATCCAGCCTGGATAGCATAGCAAGACCTTGTATTTACAAAAAATAAAAAATTAAAAAAAAAAAAATCAAAAAATTAGCCATGAATGGCAGTGTGTGCCTGTGGTCCCAGCTACTTGGGAGGATGAAGCAGAAAGCTCACCTGAGGCCAGGAGGTAAAGGCTGTGATGAGCCATGATTGTACATTACACTCCAGCCTGGGCAACAAAGTGAGACCCTGACTCAAATATACATATATACATACTGTGTTGGCATTGAAAAAATTTTAGACTTTTTGGAGAGCACACATTAACATAATATGAATCTCAAATCACCTTATGCTATATCTTTTTTTCCAAGTTGGAGTCTCACTCTGTCCGCTTTTCTAGTGTTATTATAAAAGCACATGGTCAATTGCTGCTTTATCAGAGCTAGACAAATTCTTCTATATTACACAGCCATCATTCATACTTTTCCATGGAAGATTAAGTACACTGAAATGTAAGATGTGTTAAGGAAATCTAAGTGGAAAGACTTTACATGGTTGATGTATAAGTCTTGTAGGTGATGTGTGATAATATTCTTCTGCGTTATAGTTAGAGAAAAAACATTTTGAATTTTACAAGTAAATTGTTTACTAATTGCTCATTAAGATAATACAGTAGATTTAAAAAAATTTTTTTTAAAGTATACATTTGGCCAGGCACAGTGGCATGTGCCTATAATCAGTTACTGAGGACACAGAGGTGGAGGATCACTTGAGCCCAGGAGTTTGAGACCAGCGTGTGCAACACAGTGAGACAGTCTTAAAAAGCAAAAAGTATGGCTGGGCATGGTGGTTCAAGCCTCTAATCCCAGCACTTTGAGAGGTGAAAGTGAGAGGATTGCCTGAGTCCACAGGTTCGGGACCAGCCTGAGCAAAACAGCCAAGACCTCATCTCTACAACAAATTTTTTAAAAAGCAGCCAAGTGTGGTAGCACATGCCTGTGGTTCCAGGTACTTGGAAGACTGAGGTGGAAGGATCACTTGAGCCCGGCAAGTATAAGCTGTGGTGGCCTCTTACAATAAAAACAACTATTGGTTCATGCCTGTCATCTTAGCACTTTGGGAGGTGGAGAAAGGAGCCCAGAAGTTCAAGACCAGCCTGGGCAACATAGTAAGACCTTGCCTCTATCTAAAAAAACAAAAATACAGGCCGAGCATGGTGGCTCACACCTATAATTCCAGAATTTTGAGAGGCTGAGAAAGGAGGATTGCTTGAGCCTAGGAGTTTAAGACCAGTCTATGTAACACAGTAAGACCTTGTCTCTACAAGAAAAATTTTTTTAATTAACTTGAGTCAAAAAAAAAAAAAAAAAGAAAAAAGAAAAGCACACTGACACACTGAGATGCCACTGCACATCCTCTAGGATGGCTATAATAAAAAAGTTAGGCCGGGCTCAGTGGCTCAGCCTGTAATCCCGTGCCTTTGGGAGGCTGAGGTGAGTGGATTGCCTGAGCCTGCGGGTTCGAGACCCGCCTGGGCAGCGAGACCTCATCTCTATAATAAATCAAAAAATCAGCCGGGCGTGGTAGCGCGCGCCTGTAATTCTGGCTACTTGGAAGGCTGAGGCGAAAGAATCACCGGAGCCCAGCAGGTCGAGGCTGCGGTGGCCGGGAGCGGCCACTGCACTCCAGTCTGGGTGACAGAGTGAGACTCCAACTCAAAAAAAAAAAAAAAACAAAATAGGTTAGATAACAAGCACTGGCATAGATGTAGAAAAACTGGAATCCTCACATACTGCTGATAGGAATGCAAAATGGTATGGCTGCTTTGAAAAATAATTTGGAATTCCTCAAAACGCTAAATGTGTAGTTCATATGACCTAGCAATTTCACTCCTACACCGAAGAAAACTGAAAACATGTCCTCACACAAATATGCACACAATGTTCATAGCATTATTCATAAAAACCAAAAAGTGGAAACAACCCAAACATCCATCAACTGATGAATGGATAAATAAAATGTGGTATATTCATACAATGAAATATTATTTGGTAATAAAGAGGAATGAAGGGCTAGGTGTGGTGGCTCAAGCCTGTAATCTCAGCACTTTGGGAGGCCGAGGCAAGAGGATTGCCTAAGCCCAGGGATTCGAGACCAGCCTGGGCAACTTGGCGAGACCCCATCTCCACAATACATCAAAAAATTAGCCATGCGTGGTGGCGGATGCCTGTAGTTCCAGCTACTTGGAAGGCTGAAGCTGAAGGATCACCTGAGCAGGCCGAAGCAGTGGTGGCTGTGAGTATGCCACTGCACTTCAGTCTGGGCAACAGAGTGACACTTCAACTCAAAAAAAAAGAAAAAGAAAAAAAATGAAAGAAGTACTAATACTTGTTACTAAACGGATGAGACTTGAAAACATTATGCCAAGTGAAAGAAGACACAAAAGGTCATGCATTGTACGATTCAATTTATATGACAGATTCAAAACAGGCTAACCTAAAGACAGAAAGTAGATTGGTGGTTGCCTAGGCTTGTGGGTGGGTGGGAGAAATGGAGAGTGATTGTTAATGAGGACAGGACAGGGTTTCTTCCAGGAGTGACTAAAATGATCTAACACTGATTGTGGTGATGGTTGCACTACTCTGTTAATATGTGGCTAAGGCTCAGATACCAATATTCCAAAATATGAGGCTTGAGCATGTTGAACTAAAGAAGCATTCTTTCAAGGTCTCTCTAACCACCCCTCCATATCTCTCAAAGCACAAAATGAAGCTGTTAATCCTTAAGTTCTCTTATCTGCCTAAATTCTTTTCCTACCAAAAAGAACAATTATCGTTGGTCTCTTCCTTGAGTTTTCACTAACTGAACTTATACCACCACAGGAATAAAGACTGAAGTTCCAGCCTGGGCGATAGAGAAAGACTCTGGCATGCATGCATGCATGCATGAATGAATGAAGAAAGAAAGAAAGACTAAAACCAGTCAACACACCTCAAAAGACTTGTGTCATTAAACCACTGTCTGCTCTGTGGGCCCAACAGGCTTTGTCCCCAGTCACTGCATGTTCTTCAATCCACTGAATTCCCCTAAAAATCATTACTAGGTCAGGCAGTGGCTCACGCCTATAATCCCAGCATTTTGGGAGGCCAAGGTGAGGGGACCGCCTGAGCCCACAGGTTGGAGACCAACCTGGGCAACTTGGTGAGACCTCATTTCTACAATAAACCAAAAAACTAGCCAGGCATGGCGGTGTGTGCCTGTAGTTCCAGCTACTTGGAAGGCTGGGGTGGAAAAGATCACCTGAACCCAGCAGGTCAAGGCTATGGTGACTGTGAGCATGCCACTGCACTCCAGCCTGGGGAACAGTGAGATTCCAACTCAAAAAAATAAAAAATAATTCACTATCCCTTAAAAATCATTCATGCCGGGCATGGTAGCTCATGCCTGTAATCCAAGCACTTTGGGAGGTAGAGGCAAGAGGATTGACTAAGTCCAGGGACCAGCCTGGGCAACAAGGTGAGAGATCTTGTCTCTACAATAAATTAAAAAAAAAAAAAATTGGTGACTCAGCCTGTAATCCCAGCACTTTGGGAGGCCGAGGCGAGTAATCGCCTTAGCCTGCGGGTTTGAAACCCACTTGGGCAACTTGGCGAGACCACGTCTCTACAGTAAATCAAAAATTAGACAGGCATGGTAGCACAAGCCTGTAGCTCCAGCTACTTGGAAGGCTGAGGCGGAAGGATCACCGGAGCC
>NW_007253820.1:607626-625292 GCF_000164805.1 Carlito syrichta | reverse complement strand
AAAAAAAAAAAAAAAATTAACTGGGCATGGTGGCACGTGCCTGTAGTTCCAGCTACTTGGAAGGCTAAGGCAGAAGGATCATCTGAGCCCAGCAGATTGAGGCTGTGGTGGCTGTGAGCTTGCCACTGTATTCCAGCCTGGGAGACAGAATGAGACTCTGGGCTCAAAAAAAAACCCAAAATAAAAACAAACAAAATTCATACTTACACATCTCCCTTTCCCCTAAGAAAAAGAATACATAACCATCTGTACTCCACTGCGTGGTGGGATAATCTCTCTGTGATCACAACCTTCCCACCTTCTCACCAGTGCACACCAATAAATGTGTATGCCTTTTCTCCTATTAATATGCCTTTTGTCAGCTGATTTTCAGTAAATCTTCAGAGAGCAAAGGGTAAGTTTTCCCTTGGTCCTTACAATAATAACAAACATTGACTTTTAAATGGGTAAACTCCATGGGATATGACACTAAAGCTGTTAATAAAATACAAAGCAAAAAAGTAATAAAATAAAATACAAAGCAAAAAATATCAGTAAAAGAAAAAAAATCCTGGAAAATATCCAATAATATCTTGAGTTAAAAACATAGTATTTACATATCTAAACACTTTATTTATTCATTTAGCAAATATTAATTCAGCACCTCATCTATAATAGCTACTAACAATTATGATCTTTTAAGATTGTTTTTAAATCTAAGGGAAAAAAACAAAGTAGAATAGTGGATCTTTTTAAGACTCACCAGTGATCTGAAGTTGTGATTTCATGGTCAGGCTACCCATTGAACCAAGTTGTGATCCACTTTCAGACATACCACCGATAGGTCAGCAAACCTGAATAAGACAAAGGAGACACTGTAAACATAAAAAATTCCCATTTAAAAAATATGTTAAAAGTGCTAACCTAACCATTACTTAAGGCCCCATAACCACAAATGGCTCAACACTGCTAAACACAATTTTCAATTGTAATCTTCATTCTACCTAACCTATCACAAAATCTGATATAGTTGATCATTCCCTCCTCCAAGGTTTACCTTCGTCCCTTGAGTTCCTGGTTCAAGCTACAAACATTCCTTTCCTGACAAAATACAAGACACTAAATTTGTCTCCCTGTCTCTGCACTTGCTCCCTATCTATGGCACCATACATTCTCACACAGTAACCCAATCACAATAAGTTTTTTAAATGAAAGTCCAGGCACAGTGGCTCATGTCTGTAATCCCAGCACTTTGGGAAGCAGAAGCAAGACCAGTCTGGACAACTGGATTCAACTGGATTCAAGACCAGTCTGGACAACTTAGCAAGACCACATCTCTACAATAAATCAAAAAATTAGCTGGGTGTGGTAGAGTGTGCCTGTGGTTCCAGCTACTTGGAAGGCTGACACAGAAGGATCACCTGAGCCCAGCAGGTTGAGGCTGCGGTGACCGTGAGCGTGCCATTGCACTCTAGCCTGTGTGACAGTGAGACACTCACTCAAAAAAAAAGTCATATCATGTTCTACTCTGCTTAAAACTTCCTATCTCAGTCAGGCATGGCGGCTCACGCCTGTAATTCCATCACTTTGGGAGGCAAAGTCAAAAGCCCAGGGTTCAAAACCAGCCTGGGCAACATGGCGAGACCTCGTCTCTATAATAAGTTAAAAAATGAGCTGGGCATGGTGACATGCACCTATAATTCCAGCAACTTAGAAGACTGAGGTGGAAGATTGCCTGAGTCCAGCAGGTCAAGGCTGCCGCAGCCGTGAGCACACCAGTACACTCCAGCCTGGGCGACAGAGTGAGACTTTGACTCAAAAAAATAAAATAAGCCAGGCTCGATGGCTCAGCCTGTAATCCAGCGCCTTTGGGTGGCTGAAGTGAGTGGATTGCCTGAGCCCGTGTGTTTGAGACCTGCATGGGCAGGCGAGACCTCATCTCTACAATAAATAAAAAAATTAGCCGGGCGTGGTAGCGCGCGCCTGTAGTTCCAGCTACTTGGAAGGCTGAGGTGGAAGGATCGCAGGAGCCCAGCAGGTCGAGACTGTGGTGGCTGGGAGCGGCCACTGCACTCCAGTCTGGGCGACAGAGTGAGACCCCAACTCAAAAATAAAATAAAATAAAATAAAATGAAATAAAAAATAAAAGACCTCCTAATTCACTTAAAATACAATCCTTACCTTATGCTTACAGAAGTCCCACTCTATTCTGCCTAAGTGACTCTCTGGCCCAACCTCACATTATTATTCTCTCCACCTACTGGAACTCTAGGTTTATTTCTCTTTCTTATCTACACTAAGGTCATTCCAGCTTTAGGGGCTTTTTTTTTTTTTTAGACCAGTCTCTGTCACCCAGACTGGAGTGCAGTAACACACTCACGGCCACCGCAGCTGGGCTCAGGTGACCCTTCTCCTTCAGCCTTTCAAGTAGCTGAAACTACAGGCGTGGGTCACCATACTGGCTCATTTTTTGATTTATTGTAAAGATGAGGTTTTACAAAGTTGACCGGGCTGGTCTCAAACCCCTGGGCTCAGGCGATCCTCTCACCTTGGCCTCCCAAAATGTTGGGAACACAGGCATGAGCCACCACACCCAGCTGCTTTAGGGACTTTAAACTTACTATTTCCTCTGCAGGAATGCTCTTCTCTCTATCTTAAATAGCTAATGCCTTCTTAATATTACCTCCGAGGAGAATTCTGGCCAGACTACTGAATCTAAAGTCGTCATCTTGTTAGTTTCTGTCACGTAATTAAATTTTTTCTCATTTCTTTGGTTGTAAGGTCCACTAGAGTAAGTACCTTCTCTACCTCATGAACCAGTGCTTGGAATATTCTACAGTGTTTGTTTGGTTTTAATTCAAGTGCACAATGTAGATTAAGGTTCACTTTTATCTTACACAGTTGTACAGATTTTAATCTACGCAAAATGCACAATGCCACGTTTCCACTATTACAAGTATCATAGTCTCACCACCCTTGTGCTTCACCTAGTCATCCCTCTCCCCTCATCCTGAACTCTTAGCAACCACTTATTTTTACACTCTCTGTAATTTTGCCTCATCCAGAGTATCAAATAGTTTGAATCATGCAACAGAGTTTTTCCAGGCTAGTTTCTTTTGCTCAGCAATATAATTTAAAGTTCCTCTATGTCTTTTCATAGCTTGATGGCTTTTTATTGCTGAATAATATTCCAGTGTGTAGTTGTACCACTGCTAATTCATTTACCAACTGAAGAATATCTTGGTTGCAGTCAGAGTCCTCCTCTGTTGACCAGGCTGGCAACTATAAATAGAGCTGCTAGAAAATATTTACTTGCAGGCTATTATGTGGATGTAAGCTTTCAACTTATGGGTAGATTGGGTAAACAGGAATACAACTGCTAAATGATAATGGTATGTCTGTGTTTTAGCTTGTAAGAAACTGCCAAATGGTCTCCCAAAGTAGCTGTACTACTTTGCATTCCTATCAGGATTGAAGGAGAATTCCTGTTGCTCTACATTTAGTACTGTCAGTTTTTCAGAATTTAGTCATTCTATTAGGTGTACAATATTTCATTACTGCTTTAACTTGCAATTTTCCTATGACATATGATACTGAGAATTTTTTTCATGTGCTTATTTGCTATCTATATACATATATATTTTGTCTGGTGATGTTTCTGTTAACATCTTTTGTCCACTTTTTAACTGGGTTGTTTTATTACTGTTGAGTTTTTTTGTGTACTTTAGATACAATCCTTCGTCAGATATGTTTTGCAAATATTTTCTCACAGTCTATGGCTTATCTACTCATACCTTTTATAACTAGTAGATTTAATTTTAATAAAATTCAACTTGTCAATTTCTCCTTTCATGGATTGTGCTTTTGGTATTGTATCTAAAAACTCATCACCATCTCTTCAACAAATGAAGCCATGACAACTGAATATCCATATGTAAAAGAATGAAGCTGGACCCCTCATTTTTTTTTTGAGTTGTAGTCTAACTCTGTCGCCCAGGCTGGAATGCAGTGACACGTTTAAGGCCACCTCAGCCTTGACCTGCTGGGCTCAGGCGATCCTTCCACCCCAGCCTTCCAAGTAGCTGGAACTACAGGCACACACCACCACGCTCAGCTAATTTTTTGATGTATTGTAGAGATGAGGTCTTGCCAAGTTGCCGAGGCTAGTCTTAAACCAGTGGGCTCAGGCAATCCTCTCAGCTTGACCTCCCAAAGTGCTGGGCTTTATAGGCATGAGCCACTGCGCCTAGTCTCCTATCTTATATTCAAAAACTAACGAAAAATGGATCAAACAAGTAGCAAAATAGACATTATTCTCAAAGAACTGCGGATGTGTGTTTCTACCTGTCTAGTAAGCTCCCTGAAGGACTGGTTCAAGGGTTTGCCTTTGTTTCCTCTGTCTCTGCGCCTTCTCAGGGTAAGGCAGCTTTTCTTTTCTTTTCTTTTTTTTTTTGAGTCGGAGTCTCACTCTGTCACCCAGGCTGGAGTGCAATGGCACACTCACAGCCACTGCAGTCTCAACCTGCTGGGCCCAAGAGATCCTTCCGCCTCAGCCTTCCAAGTAGCTAGAACCACAGGCATGTGCCACCACACCTGGCTTTTTTATTTTTATTGTAGAAATGAGGTCTTACCATGATGCTCAGGTTGGTCTCAAACCCCTGAGCTCAGGCAATACTCTCACCTCCGCCTCCCAAAGTGTTGGGATTCTAGGCTTGAGGCACTGCACCCAGCTAATTTTTTAATTTATTGTAGAGATGAGGTCTCGCCATGTTGCCCAGGCTGGTCTCGAACCTATGGGCTCAGGCAATCCTCTTACCTCAGCCTCCCAAAGTACTGAGATTACAAGCATGAGCCACCCCGCCTGGGCAGGGTGAGGCAGCTTTTCAAGCAGTATTTGTCAAAAGCATGTAAAAGCAAATGTAGGCCAGCACGGTGACTCACGCCTGTAATCACTGCACTTTGGGAGGTGGAGGCGAGAAGATTGCTTGAATCCAGGGTTGAAGCCTGGGCAACTTGACAAGACTTCATCTCTACAACAAATCAAAAAATTAGCTGAGTGTGGTGGCACACATCTGTAGTTCCAGCTACTTGGAAGGCAGAGGCAGAAGGATCACCTGAGCTCAGCATGTCACGGCTGCGGTGGTCATGTGCATGCCACTGCACTCCAACCTGGGTGACATGAGTGAGACTCCAACTCAAAAAAAAAAAAAAGCAAATGTATTAATCACTGCAACTGAAACTTGAAGCAAAAGATAACAGGTACAGCACAAAATAGCCTGAAAAGACTGGATTGAAGAGGCTGGAGAAAGCAATTGTGGGGGGTAGGGTAATAGGGACTTTGAAAAGCACCTGCGGGCCAGGCTCAGTGGCTCAGCCTGTAATCCGAGCACTTTGGGAGGCCAAGGTGAATGGATTGCCTGAGCCCGCTGGTTCAAGACCAGCCCAGGCCACTTGGTGAGACCTCCATCTCTACAATAAAATAAAATAAAAAATTAACCAGGCATGGTAGCGCACACCTGTAGTTCCGGCTACGTGGAAGGCCGAGGCAGAAGGATCGCCAGGGCCCAGCAGGTCGACGCTGGGGTGGCCATGAATGTGCCACTGCACTCATGCCTACACGACAGAGTGAGACTCCAACTCAAAAAAAAAAAAGAAAAAGAAAAAGCACCTGGGTATTGTGGGAAATCTAGAAGTCCATGCATATGTCCAGGGCTGGATGCATGCTCAGAAAAGACTTGAGAAAACACTAAACTCTTAATTCTGGCTGACCTTCAGGCTCCCCCACGCATGCAGGAAGTAAAGGCTAAGGCACAGTTTTAAAATACCTGGGCTAAGGATTTGAGTGCCCAACAGAGAGCCAAATCTGCAAACACTGGGAGGGGAGTTCTGGGAGTGGGAGGTCCCAGCAGTTTAAGGAAATCTGTCAAATCACTAACTGACCACTAAACTAGCAGAACACAGACTTCAATGGGCACACATGACAAAGAATACAGACTTTACCAAACTAGTTTGAAAAAAATCACTAAACAAGCAAACAACAACCACAACAAGCAGCAACGAACCATGAAGGGTAAAGGAATAACCTGCTTTTCCTTTGGGTTTATTTTTGTTTGTTTGTTTGTTCTGAGACAATGTCTCACTCTATTGCCCAGGCTGGAATGCAAAGGCACAATCATAGTTCACTGAGCCTCAAACTACTAGAATCAAGCAAACCTCTCACCTCAGCATCATAAGTAGCTGGAACTTCAGGGATGCTCCACCACACACCTGGCTAATTTCTAAATTTGTGTGTGTGTGTGTGTGTATGTGTATGTAGATGGGAGTCTTGCTATGTATGTTGTCCAAGCTGGTCTGGAACTCCTAGGTTCAAGTGATCCTCCCGCCTCAGCCTCCCAAGTAGCTGGGATTACAGGCCCAAGCTACTGCATCTCACTTTTTTAAAAACAGAAACAAACAAAAAAATCCTAAAATTCATATGAAACAAAAAAAGATCCAGAATAGCCAAAACAATCTTGAGAAAGAACTAAGTTAGAAGCATCATGCTTTTTTATTTCAAAATATATTACAAAGCCACAGTAATTAAGATAGTTTGATACTGACATAAAACACAGACAAAACAGACCAATGGGACAAAATTGAAAGTCCAGAAATAAACATATGCATATACAGTCAACTAATCTTCAACAGATCTCCTACTAGGGTGCAAGAAAACACAATGGGAATGTGCAAATCAAAACCACAATGAGATGCTACTTCACACAAACTAGAATGACTATAATAAAGAGATAAATGTTGACAAGAAAGTGGAGAACTGGAAATCTCATACGTTGCTAAAGGGAATGTAAATGTAAATGATGCAACCACTATGGAAAATAGCTTAGTGGTTCCTCAAAAAGTTAAACATAGAATTACCATATGAAGTCTAGGCATGGTAGCTCACCCCTACAATTCCAGCACTTTGAGAGGCCAAGGTGAGAGAACTGCCTGAGCCCACTGGTTCAAGACCAGCCTGGGCAACTTGGTGAGACCACATCTCTACAATAAAAAAAAAAAAAAAATTAGCCAGGCGTGGTGGCACATGCCTGTGTTTCTAGCTACTTGGAAGGCTGAGGCGGAAGGATCACCTGAGCCCAGCAGGTTGAGGCTGCGGTGACTGTGAGTGCCACTGCACTCCAGCCTGGGCGACAGAGTGAGACTTCAACTCAAAAAAATTATCATATGATTCAGCAACCCAAAAGAACTGAAAACACATATCCTCACAAAAACTTGTACACAAGCCAGGGTCGGTGGCTCAGCCTGTGATTCCAGCATTTTGGAAGGCCGAAGTGAATGGATTGCCTGAGCCCGCGAGTTCGAGATCAGCCCAGGCAAATTGGCGACGCCTTGTCTCTACAAAAAGTAAAAAAAAATTAGCCGGGCATGGTAGCGCTCACCTGTAGTTCCGGCTACTTGGAAGGCTGAGTTGGAAGGATTGCCAGAGCCCAGCAGGTTGTTGCTGCGGTGGCCAAGAGGCATGCCACTGCCCTCCAGCCTGGATGACAAAGTGAGACTCCAACTCAAAAAAAACCCAAAAACTTGTACACAAAAGTTCACAGCATTATTAATAAAGCCAAAAAGTTAGCTGGGCTCGGTGGCTCAGCCTGTAATCCCGCGCCTTTGGGAGGCTGAGGTGAGTGGATTGCCTGAGCCCGCAGGTTCGAGACCCGCCTGGGCAGTGAGACCTCATCTCTACAATAAATCAAAAAATCAGCTGGGCATGGTAGCGCATGCCTGTAATTCCGGCTACTTGGAAGGCTGAGGCGGAAGGATCGCCAGAGACCAGCAGGTCGAGGCTGCGGTGGCCGGGAGCGGCCACTGCACTCCAGTCTGGGCGATAGAGTGAGACTCCAACTCAAAAAAATAAAAAATTTTTAAAAATTAAAAAAATAAAGCCAAAAAGTGGAAACAATTCAAACACCCATCAACTAATGAATGGATACATATGTGGCATATTCATACGATGGAATATTCTTCAGCAATAAAAAGAAATGATGCACTTATGAACGCTGTATCATAGATACATCTTCAAAATATTATCCTAAGAGAAAGAAGCCAATCACTAAGAAACATATATCATATGACTACATTTATACAAAACGTCCAGAACAGGCATATCTATAGGGGTAGCAAGTAGAGTATTGGCAGCCTAGGACTGAGGGGATGGGGAATTGAAGATGACAGTGGAAAGACACAGTGCTTTTGGAAGTCATGTTTTAAAATTGTGGGGATGAATGCACAAATCTGCATATACTTACGGCCACTGAGTTGTACATCTTATACTTGTATAAATTCTAGGTTCTATGGTATGTAAGCTCTACCTCAACTGCATTATTGTATGGGATATGACCTATAGCTCAATAAAGCCGTTAAAAGCAAAACCATTAGCCGGGCGTGGCAGCGCTCGCCTGTAGTTCCGGCTACTTCGAAGGCTGAGGTTGGATTGCTGGAGCCCAGCAGGTCGAGGCTGCAGTGGCTGGGAGCGGCCACTGCACTCCAGTCTGGGCGACAGAGTGAGACTTCAACTCAAAAAATTAAAAAATTAAAAAAGCAAAACAAGAAACAAAAAAAGATTAAAGGAAAATTTTTATTTTACTAGACTAAAATAACTGACCTCCAATGGACACACTCACTAGAAGAATTTCAAACAAATTTGCTTCAAGAATAAAGAAAAGTCAGGCACAGTGGCTCATGCCTATAATTCCAGCACTTTATGAGGCCAAGGCAAGAGGACTGCCTGAGCTCAGGGGTTTGAGACCAGCCTGAGCAACACAGCGAGACCTCTCCTCTACAATAAATCAAAAAATTAGCCAGCCATGGTAGGACATGCCTGAAGTTCCAGCTACTTTAAAGGCTGCGGCAGAGGGATCACCTGAGCCCAGCAGGTCAAGGCTGCGGTGGTCGTGACCATGCCACTGCATTCCAGCCTGGGTGGCAGAGTGAGACACCAACTCAAAAAAAAAAAAAAAAAAAGAAGAAAGAGAATGACCCTTGAATGAATTTCTGCAGCTCAAAATGCAAAAGTGACTAAGAAAATGGCAAACATTAGGTAAGTCCAAAAAACAATGTCTAATTTGGAGATTCAAAATATATATAAAAAGCAAAAATGCTGAAAAACAGCATTAAAGTGACTACTGTTAATTGTTCCAAGATCACTGTATTTATTGTTCAGGACAAGGCAAAGATACCAACTAACTTTTGTCAAGTTAATATGCAAGTTAAAATCTCAAAAGCAAGCACAGAAAAAAAATTTAAAATGTACAGATTCCAAACAAGCATAAAAAAATGTTTGAGAGGAAAATAGTATCGATTCAAAGACATGCAAAAAGTAGACACAAAAAGAACTAAAATATGAGACAAGGATTTCTGCAAAAAAGATGACAGATTCAACACAAGCAACCAATCCTCTTTCAAATTTCCCCTATACTGTAGTGAAGGGATTTAAAAATGTTTTAAAGTAAAATGGTAAAGGTCTAAAGAAACAGAAGTAGAGAAAAAAAAAACAAGCAAAACTTAAGGAAGCTAAAAAGCAGACGGACCAATACTAATTGACAGCACATCTAGTTAACTCCAATGTTGGTAATAGGGAAAAGCAAAGAACCAAGTTGGTTTACGCTGCAGCTTCCTTACTCAAGAGAAGGCACCAGGCAACTCTAAAGGTAGGGAGTAAAGTTGGGACACACAAGCAATATTGGTTGAAAGCTATTTCATACCAGAAAGTTCAGGTGTTTTTCCTCTAGAGACGGTAAAACAGAGCATCTCTGCAATGGGAGATAGCAGACACAGTTGAAAGCTAAAAAACATATCCAAAATAGCGGAATTAAGGGAACATATGCAAAATGAATGATAAAACTCCCAGCCCACTCTAGCCTCTAGCCAGGCCTTAATCAACCAGGCAAGAGACAGAACAAGCCTTGCTTTTTGGGGGGGGGTAGGTCAGGGTCTCACTGTGTTGCCCAGGCTAGAATGCAGTGATCAGGGCTCACCAAAGCCTCAAAATCCTGGGCTCAGGTGATCCTCTCACCTCAGTTCTCGAGTAGCTGGGACTATGGCACATACAACCACACCAGACTAATATTTAGATTCTCAATAATCCAGTTTTAAATGAATTTTTAGTCCTTGTAAGAACTGGCTAGCATCATGTCTTGTTTTTTCTAAAACTTGACGGCACAGTTGAGTTTCCCATTCTTTATTTTCATAAATATTTTTAGATTTAAACCCCCATTAGCTAAAGAACTTTGCAACTTGGAAGAATCTAATTAGTATAATTTCCAAATACATTAAGGTAGATTCCAAGTGACTGATGTGGTCAATGTCACCACATTAACAATGACAAATAATAAATATTATTAGGTAAGCACTATCATTCACTCTAGTTATTTGATCACAGAATGTCTCCAATCTGATGCTCTGAGGCAGGGATCTCAGCAATTTTCTGTAAAGGGCCAGAGAGTAAATACTTTAGGTTTTGAGAGCTATACAATTTCTTGTCACAACTACTCAGTCTTGCCACTGTAGTGTGAAAGCAGTCACAGATAACAAAAAAATGAGCGAAGAGCTGTGTTCCTGTAGAATTTTATTCACAAAAAACAGGCAAATGGCCAGATTTGGCCAACAGCCCATAGTTTGCTGATCCCTGCCCCTAAGCATCACAATGAAAAAACTAGGTACTAGCCAGGCTTGGTGGCTCAGCCTGTAATTCCACCACTGGGAGGCTGAGGTGAGTGGACTGCCTGAGCCTGCAGGTTCGAGATCTGCCTGGGGAACTTGGTGAGACCTCATCTCTACAATAAATCAAAAATTAGCTGGGCATGGTAGCGCGCACCTGTAATTCCAGCTACTTGAAAGGCTGAGGCGGAAGGATCGCCGGAGCCCAGCAGGTTGAGGCTGCGGTGGCCGGGAGCGGCCACTGCACTCCAGTCTGGGCGACAGAGTGAGACTCCAACTCTAAAAAAACAAAAAAAACAAGAAAAAAAGAAAAACTAGGTACTACTTGAGAACACCCCACATCTGTCACCTTAACTGCCAAAAACTAAGAAATTCGGAAGAGGTAAAATCCTTTGAGACATTAGAAAAATAGACAGAGAAAGAAAATCTTATAATTAAAATTTCCACATCATCCTCTTTACCGTCATTACTACTTCCTTTATTTGGCTCTCCTTGGACCACATAATAAGCTCAACATTTCTCCTTGCCTCACTCCAATGTGTCTACTGCAGTGTTGCCTACAGGATAGATGAATTCCCCAAATCTCTGATGATCCTCCATGATCTGGGCTTGCCTTCTTGTCTAATCTTATTTTCAACTCTCCCACGATCCAACTACACAAACTCACTCAGAGTACCCCCAGTACAACATTTGTTTAATACTTCTGAGGTTTGCTCATACTGTTCTGCTAAACATTTGACTCTTAGCTGGGCACAGTGGCTCACATCCATAATTCCAGCACTTTGGGAGGTTGAGGTGAGAGGACTGCCTGAGCCCACAGGTTTGAGATCAGCCTGAGCAACTTGGCAAGACCTCATCTCTACAATAAATCAAAAAATTAGCTGGGTGTAATGGCCTGTACCTGTAGTTCCAGTTACTTGGAAGGCTGAAGCAGAAGAATCACCTGAGCCCAGCAGGTCGAGGCTGCGGTGGCCATGAGTGTGCCACTGCACTCCAGCCTGGTCAACAGAGTGAGACCCAACTCAAAAAAAAAAAAAATTGACACTTCTTCCCCAAATTCCCAGTCATCTTGTCTTCTCTTACCCTTCAGTCTGCTCAAGCATCGATTATGTAGTAGTCTTCCCTAAACTCTAAAGTAAAAATAGTAAATTTCTTCTTGTGAATTCTATTCTAGACATCATAATGTGGTAATTAGTTGTGCAGACTTTGGAGTCAGGGAAATCTAGATCCACATCCCAGCACTGTTTCTCATACAGCACTGAATAAATTACTGAATTTCTCTGAGCCACAGTGTTCATCCATAACATGTGGATAATTTATAGTTTTTGTTTGTTTGTTTTTTTGAGTTGGAGTCTCACTCTGTCGCCCAGACTGGAGTGCAGTGGCTGCTCCCGGCCACCGCAGCCTCGACCTGCTGGGCTCCGGCGATCCTTCCGCCTCAGCCTTCCAAGTAGCCGGAATTACAGGCAAGCGCTACCACGCCCGGCTGATTTTTTTATTTATTGTAGAGATGAGGTCTCGCCAAGGTGCCCAGGCAGGTCTCAAACCCGCGGGTTCAGACAATCCACTTACCTCAGCCTCCCAAAGTGCTGGGATTACAGGCTGAGCCACCAAGCCCGGCTTAATTTATAGTTTTAAGAACTGAGATAGCATCTGTAAAGTGCTAAAGACAGTTGTAGGAAAACAGCCTATTACACGGCAAGAGTGATGCCACCTTGAAACAAAATCGTCAGGCTGATGGACATCTGACTCCCGCACACCAAGGTGTTCTGCAGCAAGGTCTTTAAACAATACCCAGATCATAAGATAACCCCTCATAAAGATGCTCATCTAACCTCCCCAGTGGTCATGAGTTTCAGAAAGTCTGAGATGTGACCAGTTGCACATGCTTTTACCCTAAAAGCTTGCTACATAAAGGACACTTTCTAGAGGAAGGTTGTGGGGATCCACCACCTCACAGCCAGCTGAGAAACTTCTGCTCCTAAGTTTCTATTGAATTCATCTTTCTGAGAAACTGGATTTGTCAGCCTCTTTCTTCACTCTCTCAGCTCCCTGGGCCTTCAGGAGTAGGTTTGCATATACCTGCTCACTTCCAAACAACAGTCTTAAACCTCCTAAGTGCTTAAGATGTCTCCTGTTTTCTGCAAAGTTGTCTCCCCTTTACAATTGTTTTCTTGAGGTCAGGGACCATTCATCCTTTATGCTAGAGCCTAGCATAGTACCCAAAGCATATTATTAGTATGCCCTCAAATATTTGTCCAATCAATAAATAAACACGGAAGAGGTATGATACTTATATAGAACACCCATGACATTAAGTAACTCTACCTTAGAAAAAGATTATCTTACACTTCTAAGCGGCTTCATGCCAGCAGGGGCCAGATGTTCACCTAATCAACAGAGACTGCACCCAACCAGTTAAGAACATAACCAGGGACATTCTTTACCACCTGTCTCTACCAAAGGACTTCACCAGCTCAAGATGGCCATCCTGAATGACCCCATCTTACTGTCACTCATGATCAGCACACATCATCTGCCACCAAAGGCTCTGCCCAAATCAAGACTCTTCCTTGAAAGATGTTGACATCTGTCAGGATCAGGCCAGGACACTCTCCTTGTCCATGTCCCTCTCCTTGGACTGGTTCGTTAACCCCCTTTTTCCTATCCCTTTTTCTCTTGATGTTAAAATCACTTTGATATGGAATGTTTAATCTGTAATATGTATATATTAATTAAGTACACTACTATGTATGATGTGCAATATTGACTAGGAGTGGCTTGAGCCTGGGCACCCATGGCTCCCACTACCAAGCGAAGGGGTAGATAGTACTAATGAGAACTGCCTACTTGGGAACTGCATGTAGCCGGGGTTTTTATGACTGAAATAGCATCAATAAAAGTCTGACTTTGCAGAAAGACAGAAGTGTGTGTGGACCTGGTTATGTGTGACTTTGTGCTCCTCAAGACAACATTCAAGGCAAATTTTTGTTCAACACTTCAAGGAAATTAAATTGAGACTATCTTTCTGAGACGTAAAGAGGCTTAAAAATATCTATTACAATCCAAACCGATCACCACTGTTCAACATTCCTCCAAATTAATGGGAACACTAATAACCTATAGAAAAGAGCCTCTACTAATAAATAAGTGAGGTTACAAAGAATTTTTGTTGTTGTTCTCGGGTCTACAATGGTAATATAAAAGCAACAAGTATATACACACTGCATGAAGTTTTGTTTTAGTCCCCATTCTAATAGGGAAAAATACAGATTTACAAAAATAAGAAAGTTTTTGCCCTCCTAGAATTTAAAATATGAGGGAGAACTATAATATAGTCTGCTCTGTGGAACCCGTGTATGCATAGTCATTTCCTGTATACTCAAGTTTCACATCCTATCATACTATATTTTCAATCTGCATTTGGTTGAAAAAAGGCTGCATACGAGTATAAGTAGATTCACACAGTCCACGCCTGCATTGTTCAAGGATCAACTGTAATTAGAACTACAAAAAATTGACGCTGTGTTCTCTGTATATATAAGTAACAACGCAGTAAAGAAATACTAACTTTAGTAATTTTGACTTTGTAGAAAGGGAAAATTCAGAGTGGATACCACAGAAGAGAAATAACTAAGGGTAAAAAAGATAACGTGAAGAGAACAGGGAATTTTTATTTATTTATTTATTTTTGAGTTGGAGTCTCACTCTGTCACCCAGACTGGAGTGCAGAGGCATGCTCCCAGTCACCGCAGCCTCAACCTGCTGGGCTCTGGCGATCCTTCCGCCTCAGCCTTCTAAGTAGCTGGAACTACAGGTGCGCGCTACCATGCCCGGCTAATTTTTTTTGATTTATTGTATAGATGAAGTCTCGCCAAGTTGCCCAGGCAGGTCTCGAACCTGTAGGCTCAGGCAATTCACTCACCTCAGCCTCCCAAGGCGCGGGATTACAGGCTGAGCCACCGAGCACGGCCGAAAACAGGGAATTTGCTCAAGCTTAGGGAACAAAAAAGGCACAAATGGGAAAATAATATAAAAAGAAATGACTACAGAAATCAATAGACTAAGTACCAAGCCCCAACTCTGCCATCAGCTATAATTATTAGAAACAAAAACTGTAATTCACAGGCAGTATGAATGTCTTCTTACAAAACCAAGAGACTATACAAAATACAACCAATAACAAACTAGAAAATCAACCAGTATCATGGACAAAGAGTAAGCCTTTTAATTGAAAAAAGTAAATTTTAATCTTAAAAGCCAACTACTTTGGTGTAACTATTCAAACTTGTGAACATAAGACATATTTATAACAGGGCAATATAAAGAACAAGAAAAACAGGTTTGGCACTAATGGAATTCAGATAGAGTTAAGAAGAAAATAAAATATACAAAGATTTGAACTCTTGGTCAGTTAGAAGTTTAGACACTGCAGTAATCCAATATGGCCTCCAATAATCCTCATCTCTGGCTATACAAACACTTAGGTAGTAACTCCCCTCCCAGTGACACGAGGCTGGCCTGTATAACCAACAGAATACAGTGGAAATGAGACTGTAGTCTTTTATTAAGCTAGGTCATTTTATTAAGCTAGGTCATAAAATTCATTACGAATTTTCCCTTGATCTCTAGGATTGCTTGCTCTAGGAGAAGCCAGCCAACACACTATGAAGATACTCAAGCAGTCCTATAGAGAAGTCTGCATGAGGAGAAACTGAAGCCTCCCACCAGGACCTAGCACCAATTTGCCAGTCAAGTCAGCCAACTTGGAAGCAGATCCTTCAGTCCAAATCAAGACTATAGATGAAGGCAGCCCTGCCTGACAGCTGACTGCCATCACGAGAGACACTAAGACAGAACTGCTCAGCCACACTGCTCCCAAATTTATAACCCACAGAAAGTGAATACTATTATAATCTGCTAAATTATGGGACTATTGCACAGCAATAAAAATACTATACAGAGTTTAACCTGAATATAATTTAAAAAGTTTTGTTTTTGTTTTTTTTGAGTTGGAGTCTCATTCTTGTCACCCAGGCTGGAGTATGGTGGCACGCTCACAGTCATGGCAGCCTCGACCTGCTGGGCTTAGGTGATCCTTCTGCCTCAACCTTCCAAGTAGCTGGAACTACAGATGCATGCTACCATGCCTGGCTAGTTTGTGTGTGTGTGTGTGTGTGTGATTTATTGTAGAGACGAGGTCTCACCTAGTTGCCCAGGCTTGTCTTAAACCCCCAGGCTCAGGCAATCCTCTCATCTCGGTCTCCCAATGTGCTGGGATTACAGGCTGAGCCACTGCACCCAGTCACAAAAATGTTTAACCTGAATTTAACACTGAGGAAATAATTATATCCAAAAGGTGTGACACTGTGCAAGTGGTCTGGACTCTTCCAAAAAAGTTAACATCATAAAAACAAAACAGGCAAGACAGCTATTGTAAAGTAAGAGAATAAAAAGACATAACCAAATGCAATGTATGAACCTTGACTGGTCCCTAGATCTGGGGATAAAGCCATAAAAGACTTGTAGAGATAATTGGAAATTTTTGAATATTAGTTGATATCACAAAATTATGCCTAGTTTTCTTTTTTTCCCCCCAAGTTGGAGTCTAACTCTGTTGCCCAGGATGGAGTACAGCGGCGTGTTCACAGTCACCGCAGCCTCAACCTGCTGGGCTCAGGCGATCCTTCTGCTTCAGCCTTCCAAATAGTTGGAACCACAAACATGCACCACCACACCTGGTTACAGTTTTCTTTAACAGAATAATATATGCTATGATGGTTCTGTAGGAAAATACCCTTTTCCTTGGGAGAAGTAATGCAAAAATGTTTAAGGGTGAAATGTGAGCTACAGTTTACTTTCTAACGGTTGAACAAAATTAAAAGTACATCTCGGCCAGAAGCGGTGGCTCATGCCTATAATCCCAGCACTTTGGGAGGCCAAGATGAGAGGACTGTCTGAGCACACAGGTTCGAGACCAACCGCAGCAACTTAGCGAGACCTCATTTCTAAAATAAATTTTAAAAATTAAGCTGGGCATGGTGGTGCGTGCCTATGGATGCAGCTACTTGGAAGGCTGAGGCAAAAGGATCGCCTGAGCCCAGCAGATAGAGGCTGCGGTGGCCATGAGCATGCCACTGCGCTTCAGCCTGGGCGACAGAGTGAGACTCCGACTCAAAAAAGAAAAGTACATCTCTCAGGCTGGGCATGGTGGCTCAAGCCTGTAAGCCCAGCACTTTGGAAGGCCAAGGCGAGAGGACTGCCTGAGCCCACAGGTTCGAGACCAGCCTGGACAACTTGGTGAGACCTTATCTTACAATAAACCAAAAAATTAACTGGGTGTGGTAGTGGGTACCTGTAGTTCCAGCTACTTGGAAGGCTGAAGTGGGAGGATCGCCTGAGCCCAGAAGGTTGAGGTTGAGGTGGCCCTGAGCATGCCACTGCACCCCAGCCTGGGTGACAGAGTGAGACTCCAATTCAAAAAAAAAAAAAGTACATCTCTTTAGCTAGAGAGAGAAAGAGAAAATGTGGTAAGACATTATTAACTGGTCAATCTAAAGACAGTAATCAGGTATTCACTACACTTTCAATTTTTATAGAGATTTGATCAATAGGTCAAATTAGAAATAAAATCTAGTTTTAAAAAATATAAAAAGGGGCCAGGTTCAGTGGCTCAGTCTGTAATCCCAGCACTTTGGGAGGCTGAGGCAAGTGGATTGCCTGAGACCGCGGGTTCGAGCCACTTGGCGAGACCTCATCTCTACAATAAATCAAAAATTAGCCGGGCATGGTAGCGCGTACCTGTAGCTCCAGCTACTTGGAAGGCTGAGGTGGAAGGATCGCCAGAGCCCAGCAGGTCGAGGTTGGGGTGGCCAGGAGCGGCTACTGCAGTCCAGTCTGGGTGACAGAGTGAGACTCCAACTCAAAAAAAAAAGAGAGAGAGTCTGAAGAAAAAAGAGGAGAAAAAAGAAGTCTTTATTTTC
>NW_007253820.1:598210-607606 GCF_000164805.1 Carlito syrichta | reverse complement strand
TATATATATATATAAAGGGGCAGACGCAGTGGCTCATGCCTATAATCCTAGCACTTTGGGAGGCAGAGGCAAGAGAACTATCTGGGCCCATGGGTTCGAGACCAGCCTGGGTAACATGGTGAGACCTTGTCTCTATAATAAGTCAAAAAATAGCTGGACGTGGTGACATATGCCTGTATTTCCACATACTTGGAAGGTTGAGGCGGAAGGATCTCCTGAGTCCAGCAGGCTGAGGCTGAGGAGTGCTACTGCACTTTAGCCTGGGCGACAAAGTGAGACTCCAACTCAAAAATTTTTTTAAAAAATCAAAAAATTTAAGAAGCGCCCTACCACAATGATGTATCATCAAACTCCTATTAGAACGGTTAAAAGAGAAGACAATAACAATACCAAGGGCTGGCAAGGAAGCAGCCCATCCTTATGAATGGAATGCAAAATGGTACCGCCTTCCTGGAAAACATTCTGCCTATTTCTTATGAAGTTCAACACACTGTATGAGCCAGTAATAGCATTCCTGGGCATTTTCTTTACAGCAGAGGTTCTCTATTTTGCCTCCTGGGACATCTGGACACATCCAGAGACATTTCTGTTAAAAAATGATACTGAGGCTGGGCTAGTGGCTCAGCCTGTAAACCCAGCACTTTGGGAGGTCAAGGAAAGTGGATTGCCTGAGCCCGTGGATCTGAGACCAGCCAGGGGAACTTGGTGAGAGGAGGTCTCCACTATAACTATAAAATTAGCTAGGTGTGATAGCACATGCCTGTAGTTCCGGCTACTTGGAAGGCTGAGGCGGAAGGATCGCTGGAGTCCAGCAGGCTGACATTGGGGTGGCCGTGAGTGTGCCACGGCTCCCCAGCCTGGGCGACAGAGTGAGACTCCAACTCAAAAATAATAATAAGTGACACTGAAATGTAGTATCTAGTGGGCAGAAGCCAGGAATACAGACAAACATCCTAAAATGCTCATGAAAACACCCACAGTGAAAAATGATCCAGTACAAAATGTTAACAGTGCCAAGATTAAGAAACCTAGCCTAAGAAATAAAAATCATATCTAGCTGGGCTCAGTGGCTAAGCTGTAATCCGAGCACTTTGGGAGGCCGAGGCGAGTGGATTGCCTGAGTCCGTGGGTTCAAGACCAGCCCAGGAGTTTAAGACAAGCCTAGGCAACTTAGCAAGACCTCAGTCTCATCAAAATGAAAGGCTACATATCCTAGGTACTGATGTGAATAGTAATCCCCAAAATTCATATCTACCTGGCACTTCAGAATGTGACTTTAATTGGTCTTACAGTTCTTTCTTTGCAGATGTAATCAGTTTAAGATGAGGTCATAGTGGATTAGGGTGGACTCTAATCCAATGACTGGTGACCAGACAGAAAGAAGATAATTTGGATATGGAGACATACACAGAAGAAAGATGATGTAAAGACACATAGGGAGAATACCAGGTGAAGACAAAGGCAGAGATCTGAGAGATGTATAGCCAAGTCAAGGAACACCAAAGACTGCTGACAATCACCAGAAGCTAGGAGACAGGTAAGGAGCAAATTCTCTCTGTGTAAGGTTCCAACACTGCTGATGTAATATTTCAAACTTCTGGACTCCTAAACCATGACAGAATAAACTCATGTTGTTTTAAAGCACCTCATTTGGGCCAGAAGCAGTGGTTCATGCCTGTAATCGCAGCACTTTCAGAGACAGCAGTGGGAGAATCACTTCACCCCAGGAGTACCAGATCAGCCTGAGCAACACAGCAAGACCTCATCTCTTAAAAAAAAAAAAATCTGAAAATCAGCTGGGTGTGATGGTGCCCACCTGTAGTCCCAGCTACTTGGGAGGCTGAGGTGAAGAACAATCTGAGCCAGGAGGTCAAGGCTGTGGTGAGCCATGATCACACCACTGCACTCCAGCTAGGATGACAAAGTGAGACCCTGATTCAAAAGAAAAAATAAATGAATAAATGATAAAATAAAGCACCTAGTTTGTGGTAATTTGTACCACACTCCTAGGAAAATAATACACCCTATGATTCTATTTACATAATATTATGGAAAAGGCAAAACTATTGGGATAAAAATACATCAGCATTTCCGAGGTGGTGAGAATGAGGAGAAAGAAATTACTACAAAGGAGCACAAATAAAAGTTGCATATGGGCCTGACACAGTGGCTCAAGCCTGTAATCCCAGCACTTTGGGAGACTGAGGTGAGGAAACTGCCAGAGGCCGTGGGTTAGAGAACAGCCCAGGTAACTTGGCGAGACCTGATCTCTACAATAAATCAAAAATTAGCTGGGCATGGTAGGGAGTGCCTATAGTTCTGGCTACTTGGAAGGCTGAGGAGGAAGGATCATCTGAGCCCAGCAGATTGACACTGGAGTGGCCGTGAGCATGCCACTGCACTCCAGCCTGGGCAACAGAGTGGGATTCCAACTCAAAAAAAAAAAAGGTTGCAAATGTTTGTCAAAATTCAAAGAATTTTGAATGCAGAAATTCACACCGAAGAGAAACTAAATATAAAAATGTGGGAAGAAGGCCAGGAGTGGTGGCTCAAGCCTGTAATCCCAGCACTTTGAGAGGCCAAGATAAGAGGACAGCCTGAGCCCAGGGGTTAGAGACAAGCCTGGGCAACTTGGCAAGACCTCGTCTCTACAGTAAATCAAAAAATTAACTGGGCATGGTGGCATGCACCTGCAGTTCCAGCTACTTGGAAGGCTGAAGGGCAAAGATCACCTGAGTCCAGCAGGTTGAGGCTGCGGTGGCTGCGAGAGTGCCACTGCACTCCAGCCTGGGTGAAAGAGCAAGACTCCAACTCAAAAAAAAAAAAAAGTCAAAAATGTGGGAAGGAGTTCAGTAGGTGCAAATACATTAAAGGACATCTGAAAATACACACCAGAGGGAAAAATCTATGAGTAAGTGACAGGAATTTGCAATAGACTCAAGGCACAGTTATGTACATATTGTATATAACAGAATACTGGCACAGAAAATAAAATACATTTAAAAAATGAAAGAACTTGGCTGGGCACGGTGGTTCAAGTCTGTAATCCCAGCACTTTGGGAGGCCAAGGTGAGAGGATTGCCTGAGCCCAAGGGTTCGAGACCAGCCTAGGCAACCTGACAAGACCTCATCTCTACAATAATCAGAAAATTTCGGCTACTTGAAAGGTTGAAGCAGAAGGATTGCCTGAGCCCAGCAAGTCAATGCTGGGGTGGCTGTGAGTGTGCCACTGCACTCCAACCTGGTAGATGGAGTGAGGCTCCAATTCAAAAAAATAAAAAATTAAAAATAAATGAAAAATGGAAAAACTCTTTTATTGTTTGAGTTGGAGTTTCACTCTGTCACCCAGGCTAAAGCACAGTATCACGTTAATGGCCACCGCAGCCTCAACCTAATGGACTCAGGTGATTCTTCCTCCTCAGCCCTCCAAGTTGCTGGAACTACAGGCATGTGGCACCACGCCTGGCTAATTTTTTTACTTATTGTAGAGATGAGGTCTTACCCACGTTGCCCAGGCTGGTCTTGAACCTCTGGGCTCAGGCAATCTCTCACCTTGGCCTCCCAAAGTGCTGGGATTATAGGCATGAGTCACTGCACCCAGCCAAGAACTCTTTATTTTAAAAAGGTAGATTTTTTCTTTGAGTTACAGCCTCAATCTGTCATCTAGGCAAGAGTGCAGTGGCACGCTCACAGCCACCACAGCCTCAATCTCCTGGGCTCAGATGGTCTCTCTGGCTCAGCATTCTAAGTAACTGGAACCACGGGCGCACACCATTACAACTGGCTGATTCTTTGATGTATTATAGAGACAAGATTTCGTCAAGTTGCCCAAGCTGGTCTTGAGTCACTGAACTCAGACAATCCTCTCGCCTCTGCCTCCCCAAGTACTGGGATTATAGGCGTGAGCCACTGTACCCAGTTCATTTCACAGATTTAAAGTTCATAAGACACAGAGGTAGATCCGCTGCATGAATTTGCAATGGGGAAAAAATAAATTTCACATATAATTTAAAAAAAAAAAACTCACAGACAGTGAGTTGTGGTGTGCAGTGGCTCATGCCTGTAATTCCAACACTTTGGGAGGCCAAGGTAGGAGGATTGCTTGGTTCCAGGAGTTTAAGATTAGCCTAGGCAATATAGTGAGACCTCATCTCTACAAAAAAAAAAAAAAATTAACTGGACCTGGCAGTGCACATCTGTACTCCCAGCTACCTGGGAGGCTGAGGCTAAAGGACTGCCTGAGCCCAGGAGGTTGAGGCTACAGAGTCATGATCACGGCAACAGAGTGAGACCCAAACTTTTAAAAATAAAGAGACTAGCCGGGCTCGGTGGCTTAGCCTGTAATCCTGCGCTTTGGGAGGCTGAGGTGAGTGGATTGCCTGAGCCCGTGGGTTCGAGACCCGCCTGGGCAACTTGGCGAGACCTCATCTCTACAATAAATCAAAAATTAGCTGGGCATGGTAATGCGTGCCTGTAGTTCCAGCTACTTGGAAGGCTGAGGCGAAAGGATCGCTGGAGCCCAGCAGGTCGAGGCTGCAGTGGCCGGGAGCGGCCACTGCACTCCAGTCTGGGCCATGGAGTGAGACTCCAACTCAAAAAAAAAAAAACAAAAAAAAAAAACAAAGAGACTTCACAAAATAAAGAGCCAGGGGCGGTGGCTCAAGTCTGTGATCCCAGCACTTTGGGAGGTGGAGGCGAGAGGATTGCCTGAGCTCAGGGATTTGAGACCAGCCAGAGCAATATGGCCAGACCTCATCTCTACAATAAATTAAAAAATTAGCTGGGTGTGGTGGCTCATGCCTGTGGTTCCAGATACCTGGGAGGCTGAGGTAGAAGGATCACCTGAGCTCAGAAAGCTGAGGCTTCGGTGGCTGTGAGCGTGCCACTGCATTCCAGCCCAGGTGACAGAATGAGACTCCTCTCAAATTTTTTTTAAAAAGCCTTCACAATCAAGTACCATGGTATACAGTCTATATAGCTTTACTTAGCACTGTAAACCACTGTGACTAAAATCAGTGAAGATACCTACCCATTTCAATCAAAATCAAATACAATATTAAAATTATCTATTCTCGGCCGGGCTCGGTGGCTCAGCCTGTAATCCTGGCACTTTGGGAGGCCGAGGTGAGTGGACTGCCTGAGCTCAAGGGTTCGAGACCCATCTGGGCAACTTGGCGAGACCTCATCTCTACAATAAATCAAAAATTAGCCATGCATGGTAGCGCGTGCCTGTAGTTCCAGCTACTTGGAAGGCTGAGGCGGAAGGATTGCCGGAGCCCAGCAGGTTGAGGCTGCAGTGGCTGGGAGCAGCCACTGCACCCCAGTCTGGGTGACAGAGTGAGACTCCAACTCAAAAAAAAAAAAAAAAAATTATCTATTGCCTATTAGTCTGTCAGTTACAAAGAAACTTAAAATAGGGCCAATTCTTGGCCGCTCATAGTGGTTCAAACCTATAATCCCAGCACTTTGATAGGCCAAGGTGAGAGAATTGCCTGAGTCCACGGATTTGAGACCAGCCTGGGTAAGCTAGCGAGACTTCGTCTCTACAATAAATCAAAAAAGAAAATATTAACTGGGCATGGTGGCACACATCTGCAGTTTCAGCTACTTGGAAAGCTAAGGTGGAAGGATCACCTGAGCCCAGCAGGTCAAGGCTATGGTGGCTGTGAGCATGCCATTATCCTCCAGCCTAGGCATCAGAGTGAGACTACAACTCAAAAAAAAAAAGGAAAGGCAATAGAAAGAAAAACATGAAAAGGGATAGGCAGACTTCATATGATTATTTCAGTAATATCTTGTTCCATATGAAACAAACATTTACAGCCTTACTTTACTTTTATTTATTTCTTTCTTTTTAAGCAGGATTTATTGAGAGGACAGAAAAGCTCTCACAGTGGGAAGGCACCCAAGGGGGTTGCCCTATAGCCTTACTTGAAAATATGTATCTTCTGGCTCTCACTGGCTCAGCCTATAATCCCAGCACTTTGGGAGGCCAAGGAGAGTGGACTGCCTGAGCCCGTGGGTTGGAGATCAGCCCGGGCAACTTGGCGAGACCTTGTCTCTACAATAAATCTCTACAATAAATAAAAAATTAGCCAGGCGCAGTAGCATGCGCCTTTAGTTTTGGCTACTTGAAAGGCTGAGGCGGAAGATCACTAGAGCCCAGCAGGTCAACGCTGGGGTGGCCATGAATATGCCACTGCACTCTAGCCTCGGTGACAGAGTGAGACTCCAACTCAAAAAAGAAAAAGAAAAGAAAGAAAATATGCATCTTCTTTATAGACACATTATTAAATAATCAAGATATTTGAAATTTGCTGCCAGACGCGGTGGCTCATGCCTGTAATCCCAGCACTTTGGGGGAGATGGAGGCAACAGGATTGCCTGAGACCAGGGGTTCAAGACCAGCCTGGGCAAAGGCAAGACTTTGTCTCTACAATAAAATCAAAAAGTTAGCCAGGCACAGTAGCGTGCGCCTATAGTTCCAACTACTTGGGTGGCTGAGGCGGAAGGATCACCTGAGCCCAGTGGGCTGAGGCTGCGGTGGCCAAGAACATGCCACTGCACTCCAGTCTGGGTGACAAAGTGAGACTCATACTAAAAAAAAAAAAAAGTTATGAAATTTGCTTGGTTTGTTTTCAGAAATAACACATCCAACATAACTAGTTATTTTTATAGATCACATCTATTTTGGCTTAGAAAGACTTTAACCAATATAGGACTACATTTTCTTAGAAGAAGCCACCAAAAAGGTATTTTATAAAACACAAAACCAATAAGGAGAAAAACTGCTTATGAAGGTACAGAGTTCAAAAAGCTAAAATACACACTGGTATTCAGGGATCTAAAACCTAATGAAGGCTGGGTGCAATGGCTCATGTCTATAATCCCAGCACTTTGGGAGGTTGAGGCAGAAAGGATCACTTCCAACAAGGGCAACATAGCAAGACCTCATCTCTACTAATAAATAAAGACAAAAAATAAAACCTAATGAAGTCAACTCTCAAACAACCTTACTAAAATACAGAAGAACACAGGAAAACTACACACTGAATAGTATCCCCTGGATAGAGCCTCCACCATGTTCCCAAACCACTACTTAACCGAAAGGCTAGATCCTATCCTAGGGGCACAGCAGCAAAGACAATTTTTAGATCCTGTTCTCCACTAATAACAGCAGAGGAGCTGATCTTGCTGTATGGGCTGCTGAAGGAATAGGATTCTTCGGGTTATAATAGAAAACAAATTCCCATTTCTATCACTGAATTTCTCAGCAAAAGGAGTGGGAATGGACTCAAAACCACTCCTGATGAGGAAAGCTTGCTTTCCTATTTACTGGAGAAAGTCATCTTACCAGGGAGATAGGATGTGAACCGTCCTTTCTCTCCACCAACAGTGACACCTTGGCTCTAAACATCACAATGGTCTCAGAACATTGAAAACTCCTTTTCTGTTTTCCAATCAACTATATATCAGCATGGATTCTAAGGCACAAGCACAAAAAGACTCTATCTTATTCAAAGAAAAACAGGAAGCCACAACTTTCAAAGTTTAATAGTATGAAAACAGTTGAAGGAAATTGGCACCAGAATCCAACTTTCTTTTCTCTTTTCTTTAAGTTGGCATCTCACTCAGTCCAGGCTGGAGTACAGCAGCACGTTCACAGCCACCCCAGCGTGGACCTGCTGGGCTCCGGCAATCCTTCCACCTCAGCCTTCCAAGTAGCCAGAACAACAGGCATCCACGACCATGCCTGGCTAATTTTTGATTTATGGTAGAGAGGAGGTCTCGCCAAGTTGCCCAGGCTGGTCTCAAACCCTGCAGGCTCAGGCAATCCTCTCCCCTCGGCCTCCCAAAATGCAGGCTTCAGTCACTGCATCTGGCCCAGGATCTAACTTTCAACATTCATTTGCTGGTTTGAACTCTGTACTCAGTATTCCAGGAGTCAATTTCGTCCCTATTCTCCAAAACAGTTTTCTGACAAATATTTCAATATTAATTATTACCAGCTGTTTCTGGCTTTGATTGACTACTGGCTGCTAGAGTTTAAAGGATTTGACATGCCACGATAAATGTAACTATTGCTGTGCTACTATAAATACTGCTTTCTTGCAAACAATGCTTGTGTGGAATGAAGAAATGGGTAAGCCAGTAGTGTAGCAGGAGAGATCTCAACAAACAGAAAGCCAAAGGAGAATGACAAAAGTGAGGTAAAGAGGGAGAGTAATTGGTTCACAGAGATTCATCGGTTCTGGATTACTTACTAGTTAACAGCTTTATTTCTAGACCATACAGATACTTATAATAAACTCCATTTTTTTTAAAAAAAAAAAAAAAAAAAAAGCTTGTGTGAAGTTATACAACTTAACTATACATAAAGTTGGATTTCCTGGCTCCCAAAAAATTCTTGTTTCCAACCATCTCTTTTTTGAGTCGAAGTCTCACTCTGTTGCCCAGGTTGGAGTACAGTGGCGTAATCACAGCTACCACACCCTCGACCTGCTGGACACCACCACGTCTGGCTAATTTTTTATTTATTTTAGAAATGAGGTCTCACCATGTTGCCCAGACTGGTCTCAAACTTGTAGGCTCATTTTAGCCTCCCAAAGTCATGGGATTACAGGTGTGAGCCACCACATTGGGCTAACCATCATTTTTTTTTTTTTTTTTTTTTTTTTAGTAAGAGTCTCACTCTGTTGCCCAGGCTGGAGTGCAATGCATGCTCATAGCCACCACAGCCTCAACTTGCTGGGCTCAGGTGACCCTTCTGGCTCAGACTTCCAAGTAGCTGGAACCACAAGCATGCACCACCATGCTCAGCTAATTTTTTAAATTTATTGTAGAAATGAGGTCTCATTAAGTGCCCAGGCTGGTCTCCAACCTCTTGCCTCTGCCTCCCAAAGGACTAGGATTATAGGTGTGAGCCACTCTGCCTGGTTAACCATCTCTTAATACCCATAAATTCTCAAAATATGAGACCCAAATAACCACCTCCCATCCTTCCCGAAACCAGTCTCAGATCATTTCTAAAAATTATCATCATTATTATTTTTTTTTTTGAGTTGGAGTCTCACTCTGTCGTCCAGACAGGAGTGCAGTGGCCCACTCCCGGCCTCCGCAGCCTCAATCTGCTGGGCTCTGGTGATCCTTCTGTCTCAGCCTTCCAAGAGGCTGGAACTACAGGCGTGCACTACCATGCCCGGCTAATTTTTTGATTTATTTATTTAGAGATGAGGTCTCACCAAGTTGCCCAGGCGGTCTCGAACCCCTGGGCTCAGGCAATCCACTCACCTCAGTCTCCCAAGGCGCAGGATTACAGGCTGAGCCACCGAGCCCAGCTTTCTAAAAATTATTTAAGAATTATCAGGCAGCCGGGCTCAGTGGCTCAGCCTGTAA